>NW_014639002.1:427247-701213 GCF_000747765.1 Moesziomyces antarcticus
AGCAATTGTCCTTCTTCGCAGCCTCAGACGCGCGGGGCGGCACCAGTGACCGACAGCTTGGCAAAGAGCTTGAGCAGCGCCTTGTTGGCGCGCGGATACTCGCCGTTGACGAGTCTGCCCACCGTGTGCTCAAAGTCCGGCCGGCGCTTGACGCGGTCCCAGTGGTCCGAGACGTACTCGAGGTGCGCGCGCTGCACCTCGTCGAAGCGGTCCACGAACGGACTCAGCAGATCCGACAGCACACTCTGCGGCGACAGCTCCAGGCAGATGTGGTCGAACGCCTTGGTGGCCAGATCGCGCAGCCCGAGCTGTCGGCCTACGCAGTACGCTGCCGTCGCCGAGAAGACGGGTGGGAAGCTCGACGTCTTGCCCATGCGTGCGACAGGCGGCTCGGCCACCTCGTCGTCGCTGTACTCGCCATCCGAGCCACTGGCAGAGTCGGCGTAGCGCCGAGAGGGCGGCAGACGCGAGGCGAACGTGGCATGGCCCGTGTACAGGTAGAACACGAGCGCCTGGAGCGTGGCGGCCGAACAGCCTGTCACTTGGACACGAGAGGCGGTGGAAGTGCGTGGCGCCGCGTTGGTGAGCTCGTTGGCGGCACTGTAGCGTCGAACGCGTCCGCGACCGACCGTGTCATTGCCGTAATCCGTCACCGGCGCAGTGTTGTACGCAAGCACGGGAGGCTCCAGCTCGGCGCTCGGAGACATCTTGTCCTTGTTCATGAACTTGATCAGCTTCGAGAAGCGCGACGACGAGCGCGAAAACGTAGGCGGCACGACCACCTCGATTGGCGCGCCCACGTTCGTAGCCCCTGCGACCTTGACCGACTCGACGGGCGAGTGGTCCTCATGGTCGTACTCGTCGTGCTCGTCATGTTCGTCGTGCTGCGGCTGCTCCACCGAGTCCGCATATTCGTCCATCTCCTCCTCCTCTCGGTCGTGCTGGTCATCGAGCTCACCGAGCCTGGAGCTGCGACCTCCAAAGTCGACGAGGCCGAGACTGTTGGTGGATCGTCGGCTGCTCTGTGGCCTCGCCCCACGCGGAGTAGCCTTGGCCACACCCGACGCGAGCAGCTCGCCCTCCATGGTGTCGAGCTCCGCGCGGCCCGTGACGCGGATCTGGCGCATGAGCGCAGGGCACGCCTTGCGGAGGATCTTGGAGTTGGCATAGATCACCTCGTCCTTGGTGCCGCCGCTGACCACCAGCTCGAGGTCCGCCCACGGCTGCCCAAAGATGGCGCTGTGCACGGCGTGGAGTGTCTGCTCGGCGACGTGCGGCACGAGCGAGAACGGCTCCACCGGCTCGGCTTCGTCGATCTCGGCCGCCTCGGGCTCGTCAGCATCATCGACGACGGGCGCACGCGAGCGCAGCGGTGCGCTACGACGGGTAGAACCGAACTGCGGAGAAGGAAGGGGCTTGTTGCTCCGCAGAGCCATATCGACAGCGGCTGTAGCCATGTTTCCAGTGCAGAGATCGCAGGTGGTAGAGCGAAGGACGGAAAGGGGTACGGATGGGGGTTGGCAGGGGATGCTTCCTGGTCCATATATACAGCCCCAGCAAGCGAGGGAAAGGCAGCTTTGTGCGCGCAAGACCGACGCGGGGCGGAGGCTTGCACTACTCTACGCGCGCGCTCGAGCTCGCAAGGAGACTTGTCTGGAAGCTGTGTGAAACCTGTTTGTGGTGGGGACGATCGGACGTTACATCCCAGCCCACGGGGGGCGGAGCGCTACGGCCAAGTTTGACAGGCCGCCCACCGTCAGGCAGGCGGCCAAGCGCGCGCGCGGGATCGATATCCGTGGGTGATGGACCCTGCATGCCCGTCGTAAGCGCAGGCGAGCTCGATAGACGGGATCGGAAGTCCGTCTCATGGGAACATTTTGCTCGCCCTACGCCGTAGCACCAGCGTTGAGCGAGCGCCAAGGCCGAGAACTGCGCTTGCCGCTCGTGCCGAATTTCGCCGTGGCCGCTGCACGTTGCCATCGCCAGTGCCTTTTTCCACCTCCTGCGCGCTCGCGATCGTAATCAAATCTTCCACACTCCCGCAACGATTTCATGCACCTCATTCGCCGCTTGACGCACTGGCCAGCGAGTCAGGGTCGCAGCCATGGCACACCAGCGCGTAATACGAGCGATGGCGCACCTCAATCCCCATATCGACGTGGAGCTCCGACAACCGCGCACTGTCCACAGCCCGGTGTCCGAAACCGCCGCGCCAAAAAAGTTGCTCGTTGGCCCTGATCCACGGATCGCTCCAAACGCTGCGCAGAGAAAGACGCTCGGAGCGACGAGCTCAATCCTTAGTCGTACTGCAGTCGGACCATCGCGCTTAATTCCATGTTGCTAAGTTATTTGTAGTGGAAAGCCTAGGTGTGCAGATCGAGAATCGCCTCTTCGTACGCAGCTGGAAAGTGGGCCGCAAACATATCGCCTCTCAGCTCCGGCAGGCTGAAGAACGCCAGCGGGCTCTGAACCGCATACAGCTGGCCTCCCTCGATCCATATACAACGCCCTGGTGGTACCAATGGCCCTCCCTGAGCAGCCTCGGACCTCAAAGTCGCAGAGTCGAGCTCCTGCCTCCTTGTCGCCAATGCATGCAATGGCGCCTGCTCTCTCTGCTGCGGTCCGACCCAGGGCGACGGCGGGATCCTCGCACCGCCACTGCTGCCGCCGTCGAGCCGCGCCTTGATCGCTGCGTACAGGTCGCTCTCCACCTCCCTGCGCAGCGACCATAGCTGCTCCTCGATCCGCTCCTTGCGGTGCAGCATCACGTCGTCCGGATCTTCTGCCTGCGAAATGGAACGCCAGTCCCAGTAGCTGCGCAAGATGTGTACCCGGGCATCCTCCTGTCCCTCGGACGATGCCATGGCGTGTCGCCGTCGCACGCGCGCCAGCGCTCCTAGAACGCGACGCAGCTCTCGGACCTGACCGTGCCCCACGCGTGGAATTACGTCGCTGCCCAGAACCACCGTCGTCACCAACGGCACCGAGCCCAGCGCCGCCCTCGATGCCAGGTCGGCCGTCATAGTGACGGGGCTCGCAAAGCTCACCGCTCGGATCGGCCTCCTCGCCGGCAGTCCCGACGACATGTTGGTCACCCACGTGCCCTGGTCGGGCTCGGCGCCGTCCGGGATAAAGTACTCGGCGAGCAACAGCGCAGCCGCACTCGCAATCGCACCGCCCAGCGAGTGTCCGCAGAACATGACGCCGAATCCGTCGTTCTCCGCCAGCGCCTGTCGAAGCGTGGCGAACAGCTTGCTTTGCGGCGAGACGAGCGCCTTGGCGGCACGCCAGATGCCCGCATGGCAGCGGAACTCCTCGCCCGGCGTGGGCTGCACCTGTGGCAGCTCGATCTCCTCGGTCTGCAGCTCCAGGTCGACAATGATGTCCGAGAACGACTGCGTGCCCCGCACTGCCACGCAGACCACCTTTCGCACGTAGTCGCGCACCACGTAGAACGTCGGGCTGTAGTCGGCGTCCGCGTCCAGCGTCTGAATGTCGGCGTGCAGCACATCATCGGCATTGAGCCGAGATAGATACGCAAACGTCTGGCGCGAAAAGCGCTCGCCAGAGGGTGTGAAGGTGGGCGGCAGATCCACAATATGCACGTGCAATCCGTACGCGGAGATCGCCAGCCGGCCACACCACTTGATCGTCCGCACCAGGTCGCGATTGGTCTCCTTGAACGGTCGCAAATCGCGCTGCACCGCGCCAGGGTGCGAAGCTCCAACCTGCGGCGACGTCATGAAGTCGTACGCACGGCCAAAGTAGCCGCTGCTTGCGTGATCCGGTCGTGCCGGATCCAGTCTGGGCGTCTTGGCGAACTCGAGGATGTCGTCTCCGCGATTCGTGACGATCATCTCTTCGTCGTCGTCGTCGCTGCTGTCGTCGGCTTCTCCGTCATCGTTCCGTATTTCTTCGTTCGTCTCGTCTGCGGTGTAGCTGTTGCGCTTCTCGGGCTGAGCCAGGGAGGAGAATTCCTTGAACGTTCCGTCAAGCTGACCCATGGTATCGACATCGTGCTGCGCCCATTCGTTACGCTTTCCGCCCAGCGCAGCCCTCGATGCTGCGCGGTGTGCGCCGATATCGAGCCGCTCAGAACCACGTGGCAGGTTGCTCCTCTTCTTGCCGTCGGTGCCGTCCTGACGGTCGCGGTTCACCGGCCTAGCCCATCCCTCTAGCTTTTGCAGACCGGCGCCCTCGGCAAGGTAGCGTTCGCGCGTCACGCTGTGCAAGCAGTACAGCTCGAGCAGACCGCGCAGCACCTGCCAGCGAGACAGACCCTTGGGCTTGCGATGCCCCTCTGCGTCTGTGGCCTTCTTGGAACCTTTCTCCTCGTGGTCCTCCATTGCGACTGTGGCCCACTCTACCTGGATAAAGCCGTACGCCTCGACGACGCACTGCGCCAGCACCGTGCGTCCCGCGAGGTTGTAGACCATCCAGCGCAGGAACCACAGAGTGAGCGAGACGCGTTCGTACGTCGAGTATGCCAGATCCACCAAATGCGCTGTCACGAACACGACCAATCCCACCGTATGCACCAGAACCGCAACCATGCCTCCATAGTCTGCTTCGACGTCGGCATCGCTGACCTTGTCCGCCGATGGTCGATTGCGCAGCCCGAGATCTCCGATCAGGAACCACAGCACAAAGGAGCGTTGGCGGCCGGCAGAGTCGACGTGGACAGTGTTCCGTCGCGACGGAGTCGGTCGCTGCGAGGGAGACTCCGTTTCGCATTCTTGCACGTTCTGCTCTTCGTTGTTGGTGCCATATGCTTGCTGCGTACCTGGTGTTTCGGCGAGGGCGTTGGCGGCATTGACCTGCGCGTTCAGTGAGTTGAAGGATTGAGCTTCGATGAGCATCGAAGACGGTGTCAGCCGGAGCGTGTCTACGCCATTGGCAACCTGGCTTGACTTTTTGGCTGCGGTTTCTTCCGTCAGAACGACCATCTTCTGCGTGCCATTCGCATCCGAGCTCGCTGGGTCGGCGATAGCTTGAGCCAGCGGCGATTTGGCGAGCCCGATTGCACGCAGACTGTGCGGGCTATCGTAGGTGAGCGAGCCCCGTCGCGATGCCGCCGAAGTCGGGAACGGAGACGGGATGATCTCGAGATGCGTAGGCACAAGTCTGGGCGTGCCTGGCGCAGTGCGCAGCGATGTGGTGCTCGTGTTGAGGCGAAGATGGATCATGGGTGAGGCAGTGCCGGCTGCTGCATCCTGGTACGGGGTCCATGGCGACGGCGGCAGACTGAGCATGGTCGGTCCGAGCTGCGGCGTGCGGGGCGCCGAGTGCAGACTGCGTGCCGAAAGGTAGTCGCCGCGCGGGTCGATGGCCAATGGCGTGAACGGCGACGGAGGCATGGAGAGCTGGACTGGCAACAGCCTCGGAGCGACCGGAAAGTCGCGGGCACTCGCTTTGCTGGATCCAGCGGAAGAAGGACGCAGAAGCGGTGACGAGATGGGCGGGAGGTCGGGCGACGCCAGCTCATCGTCTGGGATCTGAGCCGGGTCGAGGGGCTCGAACTCGAAGACCGTGTTGAGTTGACGGCCTGCTGCATCCACCGAATTGGTCCGCGATCCGCGCCGTGACAGCACGGCTCTACGTGCTGCTGGAGAAAGGAAAGGGCTTGCTGCTGCCACAGCCGGACTCTTGCGGAGGTCCCCGTCTGCTATTGTCGGAGTTGCGGCCAGAGACTCGGCTGTGTTGCCGTTCAGTGTGATGTCTGGTTCCGTGTCTCGAGCGTCTTTCGCTTGCGCATCACTTGTGGTGACTGAAGCTCTGACAAGAGGCGACTTGGCAGTTGTGTCGCCCGTCGTGCTCGCGATGGAGGCTGAACGCTGTGGGCGCAGCTGCGGCTCTGTGAAGCTGCGGAAAAACGTGGGCGGCTGCTGACGCGCGGTACCTCTCGAGCGCTTTGCTGAGGTATCGGCGGCGTGTGCTGCTTTGACGAAGTTGGCGAGCGCGGTCAGCGGGCCAACTTTGTGGGCAGGACGGTTGCGTGCCGCCAACCTTTCTGCCTGTTTGCGGGCCTTTTCCCTTTCCCGCATGCGCTTCACACCGAGCAGGCCTTCGAAGCTCGTAGCGTCGCTGCCGTGGTCGTCGAGCAAGGGAGGCGGTAGCAGCAATGCGCCCTCTTCGTAGCCATCACCCGGCTTGGAACGCCACGATGAGCCACCTTGCCACGCTCCCGGCATGGCGACGGGGCTGGGAGGTGCTTCGGGCAAGTCGGCGTCGTGATAGGCTGAGCCGATGCCAAACTCGGACTTGGAAGTTTGGTTGAGACGGGGTCTACGACCCGCCTTGAGCATGATGGTGCCTGGCAATCTGCCAAAGTCATTGCGTGAGAAGGGATCCGAGCTGGCCGGACCATCATTTGCGGTCCGCGGCTCGTGATCTTCATCCGCAGCTGGGCCCTGGGCAGCGGGTCGGCTGGGTCGGTAGGTCTCAGCATCGAGGAGCGTAGCGGAAGTCTCCTTACGGCGGACGTTGCCGACTTCAAAGGTGAGGCCGCCGCGTCGGCTGCGCACTTTGGAGAAGCCGCCGTGGCCGTGTTCGACGACGGCGCCTTGACGGGTGAGGACCTGATGCCACATGTGGGCTCTGCGCTCGGCGATTGTCGAGCCTTGCTTTGACGGCTGGGTCTTGGTCGCCGGGTCTTGGGGTAGCTGAAGGTGCAGGCCTGTCTTGCCCAACGA
The DNA here is from genome assembly GCF_000747765.1 of Moesziomyces antarcticus. NCBI lineage: Eukaryota > Fungi > Basidiomycota > Ustilaginomycetes > Ustilaginales > Ustilaginaceae > Moesziomyces > Moesziomyces antarcticus. The sequence continues at coordinate 433,940 of NW_014639002.1, forward strand.
GCCTAGCGCATTGGCCCAGGACTGGATGCTGTGCTTTGAGGTAGGTGCGCGCGGGTCGTTGCCGGGCGTTGTAGCGCCGTGCTTCTGGTGGACACCTTCCTTGTCCTTGCGGGCAAAGGAGAGGGTGGCGACGCGACCGGAGCTGTCCTTGCGCAGCAAGAGAGCGCCGAGAGCCTCGATGGCACTTCCGTTGCTGGGACGCTTGCGTTGACTCTGGCGACGGTGCGGGCCATTGTGCTGATGTCCGAGAGCTGTCGGCCACGAGGACTGCGATGTGGACCGGATGGCATCGGCAGGCATGCCTTCCGGCGACCGAAGGATGTTCCAGTGTTCGGAAGCCTCGGGAGGATAGTACATCTCGGATCGGGAAAGAATGGCGGAGACGGTAACGTAGCGAGCAGGCGGGGCCTCTGCCGCCTCGAAGGATGTTTTACGGGCATTGTACTGGTGTGATTGGTGTTGATGCTTTGTCGCGTCGGATCGAGGCTTCGCGAAGGGACTTTGCGAGGCATTCTGGGCGTGAGAAGGTGGGGTTTTGGTTGCTGCGACTGGGGAGCCCTCCAAGCGGAACGATGATGAGACAGCGCTGAGGGCGGGCGACGGAGCTGCCGCGTTGAGACGCCGGGATTGCGAGTTGTCATCCTGCTGAAGGCTGGCAAGCCGGTCGGTTGAAGCTGATCTGCTGTTGGCAAAGCCCTCTGCGGGCGGAAGTGGCGACAGCTCGTCGAGGTCGAGATCGAGGAGGCCAGCAGGCGGAGACGATGCGCCTCGATTCGGCTCGTCCGAACCTTTGGCTGGATGGCCACCTACCGACGGCGACATTGTGTGCTAGCGGTAGTGAACGTGAAGAGGTGAAAGACCAAGGTCAGAGCGACACAGACGCAACATTGTCGCCTGGACAGGTGCGTGCGTGTCAAATGCACCGATGTGCTTGAAAGCGAGAGGCTATAAGTTGGCGTGGCTTGCCATGCTGATTGTGGCTGCGAGTGAAGGCAAGTGTGATGGAGAGCAAGATGAAGAGAAAGAGGTAGAGGCAATCAATGCCGAGCTCGAGCTTGAGCTTGCGTTTGGTGCACATGTACCGAACCCAAAAGCCAGGGTTCAAAGCGGTGCCGATCGAGGTCAGCTCCGCAGCCAGCAGCCAGCAGCGCCACGTTTGGAGTTTTCGCCTGCGGAATGCCAGCCTGACTGAGCGTAAAACCGGTTTTTGCCTCCACTTTTTTTTTGGCCAGCTTTTGCTGCCGAGCCCCGCCCGTCAGGCGCTCCATCCTCCTTTCTGGACCCCGGCGACCCTGATTCCACACTCATGCTTGCTTCTATCAAGTCCTGCGATGATGGTATGATGTTCTCCCGCATCTCGACCAAGTCAGAAGCCCGACTTCGCTGCGCGGACGGAAGAATCATGCAGCACAGCATGCACGGTGCCGCAAGGCTGCGTAATTCCACACCCAACGCGCCGCTTGGAGGCGGCAGGGAAATGAAGGAAAGTTGGATCTCGGGTTGCCCGACGCAGCGTGACTCTCGGCCACTTCGGTCAAGCCGATGCGCGCTCCCACAAACGCTCGCGATCGGACCCGGTTCCGGATCCCATCGGTTCACCGATCCACGTCAGAGCCCTTGACAGGCCGAAACGGTCTTGTGACTCTGCGACAACGGCCGGGTCGGATCGCTTCCGTAGCTGCGCTTTACTCATATTCGACGATCTGTGCCCACACCGGCTCACACTTCGGGCGCTTCGTGCGCAGTAAGACTATACGAATCCGATCCTATATTCCATGAAAGCGTCTCCTTCCTAAGTCACCAAGCCATCTGGATCTGCCGAGAGCGGGCTCAGTGGCCAGAGGGAGGTGCGGTGCGCGCCTCTCCCGTCTTCCAGTACGAGCCGTTGGGGAACGAGTAGTCCTCGATGGAGGTCTTGAGCATCTCGATGCTGTAGCCGCCCTGCGGGTCCATGGGCGTGTTGTAGCAGCCGGCGCCGTTGATGCTGACGGGGTAGATAAAGTGCTCGTGCAGGTGGTCCACCCACTCGAGCACGTTGCGCTCGTTGGTGGCGCTGATGCAGATGTAATCGATGAGGCTCAGGTGCACCACGTACTCGCACAGCCCCACTCCGCCGGCGTGCGGGCAGACGATCTTGCCAAACTTCTTGGCCATGAGCATGACGGCCAGAATCTCGTTGACGCCCGCCAGTCGGCACGAGTCGATCTGCACCACGTCGATGGCGTCCGCCTGCAGCAGCTGCTTGAAGGTCATGCGGTTGTGCGCGTGCTCGCCCGTGGCGACGCCGATGCCGAGATGCTTGATGCCGCGTCGGATGGCGGCGTGGCCGAGCACATCGTCCGGCGCTGTGGGCTCTTCGATGAACCACGGTCGCAGGTGCGCCAGCTTCTCCATGTAGTCGATCGCCTCTTGCACGTCCCACACCTGGTTGGCGTCGACCATGACGACGCAGCCCGTCGGGCCGGCATTCTTGCCCTCCAGGCTCGCTGCCGACGGTTCCGCACGGCCAGCAGGCATCTCCTTGGGATCGTCCACGATGGAACGCATGAGCGACAGGCGACGGATGTCATCCTCCACATCCGCACCGACCTTGAGCTTGAAGTGGTTGAAGCCCTGTTCGAGTGCCGACCTGGTGAGGCGGGCGACCTTGGCGTCGTCGTAGCCCGACCAGCCGGCCGAGGTGGTGTAGGCCTTGTAGCCATTGGCCACCATCTCGGCCTCGCGCGCCGCCTTGCCCTTGCTTGCGTCCTGGAGGATCTGGAGCGCCTCGGCAGGCGTGATGGCGTCGGTGATGTAGCGGAAGGGAATGCAACGCACGAGCTCTTCGGGCGACATGTCGACGATGAGCTTCCACAGCGGCTTGCTGCGCGAGCGAGCGTAGAGGTCCCAGATGGCGTTGATCACCGCCGCTGTGGCGAGGTGGATGACGCCCTTCTCGGGGCCGATCCAGCGCAGCTGCGGGTCCGACACCATCAGCTGCCACGTCTCGCCCATGTTGGCAAAGAGCGGCTCGATCTCGCGTCCGAGCAGCAGCTCCTCCACCACCGAGGCGATGGCCTGGCAGCAGATCTCGTTGCCCTTGCCGATGGTGAACGTCATGCCGAATCCACGCAGCGACGAGTCCTCCTTGACCGGCGCATTGATCGCCTCGCTCTCGCGGCCGCGGTACGACACGATCTCTGCAGAGTCCTTGGGGCTTGTGTACAGGATCAGGTATGCGGCCGAGTAGTCGCAGGCTAGCCAACGAAGTCACGAGCAAGGCACAAGCTCGTCAGCATTCAGATCGGCGTGCAAGGGTGGTACGGGGCAGGGAAAAGATGCACTTACTCTTGTTCATGGCGTCGGTGCCATCGCCCGTGAGCGAGGTGGGGAAGCGCACATCGTGGATCGAGTAGGACGAGACGATGAGCGGCGACGACTGCGTCATGTTGGGCTATTTGGCTTCCGAGGGAGGGAGGGGAGACAGCACAACTAGCAAGTTACTGGGAGAGGGACGAGCGTGCGCGAGGCGACGATTGCCGACTATATATCGCAGGCCGTCAGGGATGGGGAGAGGCTGGTGTGGGGGAGGAAATGCCGGTGATGCTCGGGCTGGACAGGTCTGGCCAACATTCCCGAACGCTTCCAGGAGACGGGGGGAAAGGGCGCTGCGGGTGGACCACGACCGCGTGCGGGGGCGCCAGGCACGGTCGAGAAGACCGGCATCTTTGCGAGGCCAAGCAGCCAACGGCCAAACTGCTGCTAGCATGGCCCGCTGTCTCGGAGCGCCAACCTGTCGGCGCCGAACCAACACCGTGCCGCGCCAGATGAATTTTCGCGGCGCTGCGGGGGACACTGGATGTGGAGAAAGCGCGGGGAATCGGAGTGGGGGACAGCAACGCCTCGTTCGAACCAGGATAGTTACGAGTGGGGGCCAAAGCCTATCCGACAGCGCAGCTCGGTCTTGCATCGCTTCCTCTTGGCTCACATTCGGTTGCAGACATGGAGAGCAACAGTGAGCTAACGATGCTCTGATGGTTAGCTTCTCTGAAGTGCTGGCAGCCGGGAACAACAAGTCAGGCGTGAGGGACGGGGGAAAAGCGTACGATTCGGCTTGCATCGGCGCAAGGCTGGTGACGGCGTAGAGAGAAATTGGCCGTGCTAGTTGCCATCACTCTTAAGAGGCTGGAACGTCGGAAGAGATGCGAGTGACATCAGGCGCGGTCCAGTCAAAGTCGGTCAAAGTTGGCGGTTGCGCAAGCTTCCATGCGAGCCAAACGTTGCGGCGAGTGTCCGCAAGGCTGGCTCCGGCGGTCGCGCCCGAATTTCGCCTCGCCGGCGCCAAAAAAACGGAGCTTGCACATCGCGCTCTTCGCCGAGGAATTTTCGGTGCTGCCAGGCTCGAAGCTTTGTGGACGTGGGGGGGTTCCAACGGTGCGGGCGCGGGGCAAGCAGACGACGCCGTTCAGATCTCCGCTCTCCGCACCGTTGCAACTCGCTCAACGTGGGGCCACGCCATCGGGCACACTTCACAGCCCTTGCCTGCCCGATGGCCTCGCATGCTCCGCTCACTCATGATGCAGTCGATTTGGATGCTATTGCGGCAGCGAGTTACAAGAACTGCGAGAGCCACTCCCACATATCGTCCACTTCAACGTGCGGCTCCATGTCGAACAAGTGGTCCGCGCCCTCGACGGCAATCACACGGAGCGAGCCTGGCTGCGTGTAGCCAGCACGCTCGAGTGCCTGGACAACATGCAGCGACTGCGAATGCGGTACCTTGGGATCCGAGTCTCCGTACGCGATGAGCACGGGCGGGCCTGGTGTCTTGACCTTCTTCTCGATCAAGCTCGGCGTGCATACCTCGCTGGCTTCCTCGGGGCTCTGCAGGATGAGGCTGGCGTACGAGCCCTCCTGGCGCGCAAAGTTGTACAGCGCCGCGCGCACCGGGTTGGCCGCAGGCGGAGCGTCCGTCCTCACCTTCACCCCGCTCGCGTCCACCACACCGTGACTCGCATCGAGACACTTTGTGAGATGGCCCTCGGCCTTGAGAGGGGATTCTTCGATGAGCTTGCCGTCGGCTGCCCAGGGCAGCGGGCGCAGAGGCTCGTAGAAGAACGGCGCCAGCTCGGGCGTCACGGTGGTGATGGCATAGATGGCGAAGACTGCCGCAGGTGGGCGCGGGATGCGGGTGGCATGTTGGTGCAGCGAGAGGCCGAGGAGGAGAGCAGGCCAGCCACCGGCACTGCTGCCGCCAAGAATGTAGCGCTCGCTCGAGATGCGCGCCGAGTCGCAGCCCGACGCGGCGCGCGAGGCCGGGTCGAGCGTCCAGACGATGCAGTCGGAGACATCCTCGAGCACCTCGCGAATCGACACCTGCGGACACAGACGAAAGTCGGGCGCGATCAGCGCAAGCCCGTGGCGCGAGAGCGCACGCAGCAGGTGCGGCGGAACGAACTTGCGCGTGCCCTGCAGAAAGCCGCCGGTGTGCACCCAGATGAGCGGCGTGAGCGGTGCGCTCGACGTGGATTCGGGGAGGTAGACGTCGACTGGGATGGGGGTCGTGGAGCCGTCCGTGTTGACGAACGTCTTGTACGTGTACGTCTGAGGTGTTGGTTGCGACATGGTGCTCGGTCGAAGATGGCTGATGCTAAACGCACAGAGAAGCGCGGTGTTGGAAGTGGTCTTCATATAGGGCTCGGCCCGTGCTCCACCTTGGGTGCTTGTGCCGAAGCATCCACGGAATAGCCGGGCGGTCTCCGCGGCTTGCTCTCCGAGCGGTCATCAGAAATTACGGTCTAACATTTGCCCGATTTGAAAATGGCCGATCGACAGGTGCGGCTCGAGCATGCGTGTGTGCTCGGCGAAACATCACGCACGCATCACAGGGTTTGTCAACACCTTTCGGTCGTGCCGAAACAGAACAACGAACAGCAAAGCAGGCAACCCTCCGCACTAGTCGAGCCGTTGAAATCAAAGCTGAGAGGTTCCTCCTAGGCTGGTATCAAAGTGCCAAGCCCAGTGAGAACCCACGGTGAATCGTGGCGTGGTCCAGAGGCGTGGGTGGGAATTCTGTTCGGATGCCGAGGAGGCAGGAGAGCGCGACCTGCAGCCACGGAGCGCCCCTTTTCGTGTTTTTCTTTTCGGACGAGCCGCTGCTTCGGATGCGAGGCCGTTGCAGCACCCTCGCAGCTCGCAAGAGCCCCCCTGCTGCGCCGCGCCCACACAAGCACCGTCAGCGCATGATTTCCACGCCGCCCCGACGCTACCACTTTCCACTTCATTTCCTCCATCTACCACCTCAAGCCCCAGCACTTCAGCTTTCTCCCTCCCCCCCCTTTTCCCCCTTCCCCCTTTCCTACGATCCATATCTGCCTGTCCGATAACGAACGCCTCGAAACACTGCTCTTCAGCATCCCACACTCCTTTTTCGATCCCATCCTCTGCCTCGACAATCTGCTTCGTCTCACCCTCGACCTGCCTTGAGCATCCAGCACGCCTTCAACCGCACCTGTCCGCCCGCTGCTTTCGTCAATCGACAGCAAGCCTAGTCATAATCACTAGCATCGTCACGTCGCCTCTCCTTGCGAAACTTCTACGCGACCGACCAGAACCATTTCGCCAACATAGTCATGCGTGTCTCGACTGCGCTCCTATCGTTAGCGGCGCTACCGGGGCTGGCACGCGCTGCCTTCCACTCCAACGACACCGCCTGCACACGCCACTACACTGTCGAGGCTGGCGACACATGCGACAGGATCGGTCAAAAGACGCTCACATCCACCTACCAGATCCTTGCGTTCAACCTGCTCAACGCCGGCGCTGACTGCTACACGCTCGAGATCGGCTCCCAACTCTGCCTCGGCCGCTACGGAAACGACTGCCAGTTCGTTCACAGATGCTCCAACTCCGACACGTGCGAGAGCATCGCGAACGACTACGGCATCTCGACGCACCGTCTGCAGGACAACAACCCCAGCCTCGACTGCAACATTGTCTACGAGGGCCTCATGCTCTGCGTCAGTGCCGGAAGCATCCGCCCGCCCGCCGACCACAGCATCAACTCGACCGATGTCAAGGTCGCGCGCGAAGTGGCGAGACAAGCCTGGATCGTCCAAGAGCAGCAGAAGCACAATGCAAAACAGGCCGAGCACAAGTCCGCATCCGCCCATTCGGCATCCAAGAAGAGCCCTTCGCAGTCCAAGCAGCGTGGCAAGCAGCATCACAAGCAGGCCGATGCCAAGCAGCATGGCAAGCAGCATCACGAACAAGTCGATGCCAAGCACCGCCACCATCAGCATCACAAGGGCGACAAGCCAAAACAAGCGCCGGACGCGCGTCAGCACGCCGCCAAGCCAGCGCCCCACGATTCCAAGCGCGGAGACCAGGCGCACGCTTCCGCGGCGCAAGATGACGAACATCACGGCACGCACGATGGCAAGTCAACACCACGGGCCGCCTCGATGGACGCGCTCGAAGAGATCGCCGAAGACTTCACGGCAGCCGCTCTGGCCGGCTCGAATCATACCCCGCACAGCACCGAGCACCACACTCTGCCGCCACTGGATGGCGCCACCCACTCGGCGCACAAACGCCATCGCTCGCTCTCTTCCCGCTCTCACCACCAGAGCACACATACCCACTGACGTAGCTGCTCCGTTGCTTCTGTTTTCGAATCGTCATTCCTCGTGCGCGTTGTGCAAGGCGCGGTGTGTAGCAATCTAAGTCTTGCCCGGGATGGCAAGTTGTTCGTTGCACGGTCGAGTGTGTGCAGTTGAGGGTTAGAGCTGAGTGGATGTGGGTTGGCAGTGGACGAGGTTGAGGATGCGTGTGCTGGCGGATTGGAATTCGGCGAGAGGTTGGGAAGCAGGTGGTGGGTTGGGGAGATGGACTGGTGCTGAGGCGGGGGTGGTTGGGATGGAGGCGTTGGAGTTGGTGACGAGGTGGTCTGCGTCGTCGAGGATGTTGCGGACCTGGGTGGGGAGCCAGATGCGTCGTTGTTTGGCCATGTTGGGATCTGCAGGTGCCACAATGTCGATTTCCAGCAGTTCTTCACGGCTGCTTGCGGGTACGACAGCATTGGAGGTTGGCTGCAGGAAGATTTGGGACACGCTTCGTTGGGTTGAATCCTTGTCGGTGCACAAGTCGAACATGCAGTCGGGTTTGCGCACTGCTCCTTGTGGCGAATCCTGGCTGGCTCCACAACGCGACGAGATGGCGACGATACGAAGTTCCTCGACGTGCGACCGAAGACGTTCCCACGAAGTCCGATCGAGTCCACGCACGGTGGAGCTCGTACCGTCCACGAGGAAGTTGGGCTCGAACAGCGCATACACCAACTCGGCACTCGTAGCCCCATCCGCCTCGCTGGATGAGGTGCAGACGTGCACAAGCACACACGTCTCGAATGACGGAACCAATTGCGCTAGTGTATGCATCGAAGGCCGTGATAGAAGCGCCGCTGATGCCGCAGAGCGTCTTCGCCGTAACGTGCGCTCACCTCCACCATCCCCACTCGTCACGGCGCTAGGTTGCTCCGACGCTGCTGACATGACTTGGGTCCGATCACTTGTGCCTGTACTGTGCGGAGCGGTGAAGATGTTGATGCTTGCGATGGTGGTGGTAGTACAGAGTGCGGAATCGGATGCGCGTGGCATGTGCGCACACACTCGGTGGGGACAAAGGGAAGTGGGGGTGTGCAACCCTTGCGCCACTGTTGCGACCTCCACGGCTCGACCATGCGATAATGTAGCGCTGCGTTTGACGACAATGCACGGATGGGCAACAAAGTCAAGTGCAGGCAGCAAGGGCCCTTCGGCACCAGCTGAGCTCCATCATGGCGCTGTTGCGTCGCATTCACGCTGGATGGCACCGCAATGGCCGCGACCATGCATGCTTGCAGTGGCTTGAAATTCGGGTGGGCTTTGTATGCAGCTGCCTGCGTTGTCCGCCGCACGTACTTCTTCAAGCCGCGAGAGGTCCATGCGCGCTTCTTGCCATGCCGCGACAGCATTGCGCAGCCGAAGATTCAGAGCATGTACCGACGTCTTATCCAGCTTCACGGATCGCTAGTGCCCTCGGAAGAGGATTGCCGAAGAGGAACGAGCGCTCGCAAGCGTGATTCGGGCACCGAAGTGCATATGCGAGCTCCTCCCACGCATCCAGACGAGGCAGCACACCGAGTCGCCATGAGCAACTCTCAAGCGGGCGCGACGAGGCTTTGCAATCACTTCTTGCCTGCCGACGCTTGAGCAGCTTCGGCCTCTTCGCTCTCGAGCAGAGCCTTGATCTTTCGCGTATCGCTTTCGATATGCAGGCTTTCCATGATGTAGTCGAGCCCAGTGCCCGGCTCGTGCTCGCCCTCCATGATGGAGTCGATGCCGTTCAGACTGAGGTTGACGCGGTGGTCGGTAACGCGGTCCTGCGGGAAGTTGTAGGTGCGGACGCGATCGCTTCGGTCCATGCTGGCCACCTGAGCGAGTCGACGCTCGCGGTTCCCCTCGACCTCCTGCTTGAGTCTGCGGTCGAGAAGCCTTGCTCTCAGGACCGCCCATGCCTTGGTGCGATTCTGATGCTGCGAGCGGCTATCCTGCATGGAGACGGTGATGCCGGTGGGCTCGTGTGTGAGTCGGATGGCCGACTCGGTCTTGTTGACGTGCTGACCACCTGCGCCGCGCGATCGCATCACCTCGACCTTGACATCTTTGGGATCGACCAAGTCGTCCGCCTTGTTCTCGGAGCCCTCCGAGATGGGCAGTACCATCACAGCGATCGTCGACGTCTGCAGCTTCCCCAAGCTCTGTGTGGCCGGAATGCGCTGCACTCGATGCACGCCTGCTTCGAACTTGAGCTTCTGGAACGCCCCCCTGCCCTTGACTTCGATGATGGCCTCCTTGAGCCCGGCACCCGAGCCTGAAGAGGAGGTGGATACGTCGACGCTCGTGCTCGATAGCATCTCCACCTGCCACTCGCCTGATCCGTCCTCGTCGGCGGGCTTTTGCTCGCAGAATCTCTCGTACATGCGCGCCACCTCGGCGGTGAAGAGAGTCGACTCCTGGCCACCCACGCCAGGCCTGACTTCAAGCACGGCGCCCACAGCTTGAGCTTCTATCGCGTCGGTAATGGACGAGAGTACGAGCTCTTCCATCTGTGTTCGAGCTTCGGCGAGCTCCTCTTCGATCAGGGGAAGCTCTTCCGTGGCAAGGGCGCGCATGTCCTCGTCCGGGTCGCTCTGGCTCATGGCCAAGGTGCTGAGCAGCTGCTTTCGCTTGGTCGAAAAGGCCTCCCACACCTGACGAAGGCCGTCGAGTTCCTTAAGCTGCTTTCCTACGTCGGCGCTGTCGAGTTCCTCGGAGGACTTGAGAAGCCGCTCGCGCTTCTCCATCCTGAGCCTCGCCAACCGCACGACTGGATCCTTGTCGATCTCCAGGGAGGGTTCTTGCGGGGTCGACGAGCCGCTTGTCTTCGTCGCATATGAGCATGTTGTACCAAGAAGCTTCAGCGCTCCTGTTGTCCGTGATCTGACTGCGCCACTCAAATTCGATATCGAGGAGGATGGTGCGTGCAAGGTTGTGGTCGAGTATGGAGAGCAGCTGAGAGGGGCCCAACGCAGGCTTTGGCGAGAAGGCCGCGATTTTCGGGCCAAGGGCCGCGCTATTGAGCTGCAGGCATGGCTCGTGATTCGAAGCACCATGATGTTGGAGTGATCACCGTGGCGCTGGCTGATGAAGTCGAGAGTTGCCGGGACGGGAAGTCAGGAAAGGTGTCCCGGAAGCTTTTGAGAAGAAAGCTTTCGGATCGGAAGTCGGGACCCTTATGCGAAGCGGCTGGGGTGGAAAAAAAAGGAAAGCGCAGGGCATTTGTAGCTCTAACATGAGCGAATTTCGCGCAGATGGTGCCATGACTGCGAAGGTACTCGCCATCTCAGATAACGCCGACTGTGACAAAAAGCGACCACCATGGTTATGCGTCGATAGCGTGCTCCGCTCCGTCTCGAGAGGCATGTCTGCCGTTGTCCAGTGCACGCTGCGTTGTCGCCCACGGTGCTCGGTGTGGAGTACCGCCGATGTCGTGTGTTGGCTACCTCAGACTTGGTGTGACCGGCACGGTGCCCGTCCTCCCCCTCTAAGACTCTGGACAGCGCCATCAGGCCCGCTCGCGTCCCCTGTTGCTTCGACGCTACTGCAGCGCCGCCGGATCGATGTGTCGCTCGACTGAGATGATTCGGTTGCGACTTTGGCCTCTTTTATAAGTCGTCCTTGCTCCTTCTTGTCTACCAGCATGTCCCTACTCTCATAACAATCTTTCCTTCATCGAGTACCACGCCCCGCTACTATCTATACAATGACTCCCAAGCGACAGTCAAGTAAGGCATCATCCTCGGAACCGATGGCTCAGATGTCAGCTGGTCCGGCCGAGGAGCAGCCTGCACTGAACAAAGATGGCAGCCGACGCAAATCGCGGGTGCTGCGACGCAAGACCGACCATTCGGTGATTGAGAGGCGCAGGAGAGAAAAGATCAACGAGAAGCTAGTGGCTCTGCAGAATCTTGTGCCTGCGTGTCGCAAAGAGTGCAGGGATCTGATCGAGCGCAAGTTTGCCGAAGCAGCCACCTCCGCTCCATCGGCGAAGCGCAAGCGAGAGGAAGAGAAGCTGGCAAAGGCGCAGATCGAGATGCAGGAGAAGATCAAGACAAGCATGGTTCTCGAGAAGCTCTGCATCATCAGCCACACGCTTGACTTTGTCAACCAGCTCCAAGAAGAGAACGAGGCGCTGAGGGCTCTGTGCGAATGCCAAGCCCAGACCAAGAGACGCTTCTCCATGACCAGCGACGTCGAGATGGACGAGCACTATCGCGATGCCCACAACCTCGAGGCTCCCACCGCTACCATCTCGAACGGGAAGTATCAGGATGGCAGAGCTGCGGATGATCAGAAACGGGAGTGTCTCTCGTCCCCGGAGCCGGATCTGTTGCCAGAGACAGCAAGCCGAAACGTCCGACGACGACTGCATTGGGGCAGCGATCGTGTTCGTGAGAGCTGCAGCCTCACCGAAGGTGTCTGCCGCCACCACGTGGATCAGGACGTCAGCCACGCCGACGACGTCTCGAGCCAACGATGTGCGTCAACCTCGTCGCAGTGTGGCTCTACCTCTCCGCCCGCAGCAAGCTGCAAGGCCTTGACACTTTCGCCGCCTGGGAGGGAAGGAAGGTGCGGCAGTGTTTCTGGGTGTCGTCCATCTGTATGTGGCGATTCTAGCTGCCGGTCATCCCTCTGGACCAAAGACTCGTGTTGCCGAGAAGAAGAGGCGCTATCCTCGTCTGCTTCCGACGAGCCTGCGTCGCCGCCACCCGCTGTGGCCAGCTGGCGTGAGCCTGGCTCGACATACCGTCAGGCACTTCCGAACAGACACCTTCTCCCTTCCATACTGCATCTGGGTCTACCCAATTGCGATCCCTACCATCCGGTAGTAGGGAACAAGCATGCCTACTCGATGCATAGCAAGTATCCGAGTCATCAGCGAGACCTCGCCTCTTCTCGCGCCTTTCGCCCACTCTCGCTGTATACATCTCAGCCCAGCCGTCCTCTCAGCTCTAGTATAAAGCCTCAGTAGTCTAACAATCTCAGCTTTCGTTACGTTGTAGACCGTGCTTGCACATGCAAAGGCCCGAACGTCGAGCATGCGGAAAGTTAGTGTGGGGTAAAATTAGGCTACAAACTATGTATGTGCATGCGGGTGTCGAGCAGACATACAAGAGCAGCTTTCGTATAGTGGTTATTACGGCTCGTTGTGGCTTTTCGAAAGAAACTTCACTTGAGTTGTCTGGCTTAGCGCCGAGCAAACGGATGTTCGATTCCTCCAGGTTGCATTTCTTTTTGACTTTTTTGGTCTATCGCTGCTCCGTGAGGTGAGCGGGAGGCCTTGCTTTTTTTAAGGCCCACTCTTCATGTCTTTTTCGGGAGGCTCTGTGGGGAGACACGGGTAAGGATGTACTTAGTACTCGAGTCGACCCGGCTGCTATCGACCCGGCTGCTAGGGCGGCTGAGCCTGAATGGCTTGGGCCTTCGGGATGTTGTGCGGACAACCAGGGCAAGGACCAAACTCCACGCGCGGATGATGTGCGGCCTAACACGATGAAAAGAAATTCGACCCTGTTGGCGCTCTTCCGAGGCCCGGCTGACGGATTAGGAGCGTGGCGGGGAGGCGGGCTGGGGCTGTTGCTGCGCTGAGGCTGCTGATGCAGGGCCGAGGTGGGATGGGTCGCCCCTCGCGCTCGAGTGTGGGCGAGTGAGTGAGTGAGTGAGTGTCAGTGCGTGGCCTCCGCTCCGCATCGCCAATCCACAGGCAACCCCAAGCTTGATGGAGCTGCCATCGAAGCGCACATCTACCTTCCCACCGCAACCGGCTTTCCTTTGAGCCGCAGGTCCTGCATCCATCCCGTTGCCCCCTCTTCCGCTTCGATTTCCCTGCTGCTCTTGCGCCCTCGTTCGGCTTGGCTCGTCACACCGTCACAGCGCACGTCGTCACATCGTTGTCTCGCGAATCACGATCAAGCTCGGCAACATCCGCCTACTTTCTTGACAAGGATCGTCCCCGCTCGAGGTCCGCCAAATCAAAAGCATTGCCATCATCCGGCCATTCGTGCGCATCGATAGCATTCTCGACCTCGTCCAGCCTCCGTCATTCGCACTCGTCCACCATTGCAGTCGTTCGCATCTCCACAGCTTTCTGCGCCGCAGCCATTGCATCCAGCCGGCACAGGCAATCGTCATCGCCATCCGCAACCACGCTCCGATCACACCTTGCTATGCATCTCTCACACTCGTAGTCAGCCGTCGCACCTCGCGTCACACCATCTGCGACCATCTGCCGTCTAGGGCTGTCTCCTTCTTGCGACATCCAGCCCTTCTCGTTCCCTATCACCATCTTGGTCCGAGCTTCATGACACGCGCCGACATGCCATCCGCACGGCCCTCTCCGCCCCTCCGGCATCGACCGTCGAGGCGACGTGGCGCGATCTCGACTCTGTGCACCCTTGCGACGTGCGCATCCGTCGTACTAGCCAGCTCTCTAATCACCCCCTCGCTTGCAGCCTCCGACGCCCTTGCAGCACAGTCGATAGCGCCAAGAGATGCCCTGGATTCAAGTCGCAGCGACGGCGCCTCGGTCCGCGTGCGCGCAAGCGGATCATTAGACGACAAGTCCGGTGCACGATCCTCCGCCGCCACATCGGATCCACTCAACCGTCGCGAGCACATCACCTTCCAGTATTCCGACCAGCCAAATCGACTGCACAACGACCATACGCGCCTCGACACCGACCCGCAAGTGTTGCCAGATGGACCGTACCACGCAGCCTCATCGTCGGACGAAGACACTTCGTCGCCGCCGTATCCGGATCCTCACTCATTCCGCCTCTCCGCGAAAGGATCTGCGTACGAAGCGCGACCATCTTCGCCACGCTCCAACCTCTACAATGGCGACCTCGTCGGCAAGCAGACCGGCAGCGGCTACGTCTTTGTCCGTCGCACCGATCCGGGCACCGCCCTCGCCACGCTCTTCTCTCGCCGCGACGCCCCCGTCAGCCGCCCGCCGCTCGTGCCCAACTCCAATTCGAGGCTGCTCATCGGTCTCGTCATTGTCTGCATTCTCGCCGTCGGCGTCCTCACCCTCGCAGCGCAGGAGATGTACCGAAGGCTGCAGACCATCGGTCAGCCACGCTCGCCCCTGCGCAGAAGGTCGGGCGAAGGCAGGCCCGCACGCACTCTCTACCGCAGCGACTCGAGCTACACGTCCATCCCCACCCATCTCGCCGCGCCGTCACTCGAAGAAGAGGAGGAGCGCATCGTCACCCCGCCCGCCCTCTCGCGTCGCAGCAGTGCCGCAGCCTCGTCACTCGCCTCCTCGCCTCACAACGAGCTCAACGATGACTCGGACGAAGATGACCTGGAGCGCAAAGCTCCTCCGGACCTGCATTACCTTCAGCTGCCGTTTGGCATTGGTATTGGGTACAGCTACGCCAGCATCGCCGATGGCGGCGACGCCAGGACACGGCTCTCGACACTAGCAGCCAAACGCGCGCGGCGGCAGGAGCATGCACGCTCTGGCTCGGCACTGGCGCTGTCTACAGGTGCCTTGCCCGTGCCTGGAACCGGCCTGAGATCTCGTACGCGCTCGTTCAAGGACTTGTGTCGCGATGCGCTCAGCGGCGCCACGACGCGCGGCATCAGCGTCATCTCGGAGGAAGTCGCAGACAGCGACATGTCGTCCGTCTCGACGCCCCGGTGGGGGTCCGGTCCCGTCTCGCTCGATCTCTCTTCGTCAGAGAGTCGCAGTGGCACCGTGACGCCTACAGGTCCCAACGGCACAAGCAGCGGCGTCGGAGCAGCCGTGTCCGGCATCGCGCTCGAGGACTTTGCGCCGCACAAGACGGCTCCCGCGGCCAAAGGACGCTACTTCGGAACCGACGCCTCCTCCTCCACCTCCTCTTCCTTGGGCCACACTCTGATCGACCTCGGCACCGGTCCGCCCGAGCTGGCGATATCGGATCCCGAGGGGATCACGCGGCCAGCATCCACGCCCGGCGTCATGCCGTCGCAGGTGGCACGCCATCCGCAGGTGGAGCAGCTGCGTCGCGAGGGCCGCGCCGAGACGGGCAAGCGCGTCGGCAAGGGCACACCCACCAACGCCAAGCTGTTATAGAGCGGCGGCTCACGTTTGCAATGCCAATTCATCACGACAAGGATTGCAACGTCTTTTGGTTTCATTGGATTGTACATGCTTTGGCATCCGACTCTTCGCCGTATTCTTTGACGGTGATGGTGCCGTTGTGGCTGGTGAGGGTGCACGAGTCCGCGCGGTTGCCCGAGGCCGTGCTGGGTGCGATCTTGGCTGTACCGATGTGCTTGTGCCGAGGACCCTCGAGTCGGAAACGTTGCTGGACGGCATGTGACAGTTTGAGCGAGCCTCGTTCGGACGACCACGTGAGGTTGCCGGAGAAGGAGGTTGGGAGGAGGATGGTGATGTTGCCACTGCTGGTTTTGGCGACGATGTGCAACGGTCGCGAGCCCGAGTACTCGGGTATACCCAGCGATATCAAACCCACACCTCCGGTCTTGGCGCTCACCAGCACCGGCTGACCAGCCGAGGGTGAAGATGGCGAGTGCGATTCGTGCGCAATGTGCACAGTGGCATTGATGGGACTTGCCTTGGTCTTGAGCACACACGACGCCGCAGTGGCCGCTTCGTCTTGTGCTTCCGGTCGATCGTAGATCGGTGGCAATGCTTCAGGTGCCGATGGTCCAATGGCAACTGTCTTCTTGATCGACGCATTCCAGTCGATACGAATGTGTCGATGAGCCTTGATCGTTCCGCCATCGGTTGGCTTCCACAGATCCTCCCGCGGCTCCCCGAATGCATCTTCTCCGCTCATATTGCCGTTCTGTATGTGTCCTCCTGTCTAGAACACCCAGTTCTACGTCTGCGATCGTGGTCGTGGTTGATGCAGAGCCTGCGAGTAAGCCCGACTCGGCGATTACGGTTGTCAGAATCCGAGCCAAGTTTCTTCCTCCACATGACCGCCATGCCGAGACCCTCTTTTTGCCCGCCCTGAGAGCTCTAAAAATCATGACTGACCCGACGCCACGACGGAAAATTCGCTTGGTGACTAGCCCCCTTAGCGAGCCCAGGCCCGGCATGCATCTTCCGAACCCGACACACCGCCAGCTGAGTCTTGTGGTTGTCACTGAATCACACCACCAACCGAGTTCCGAACCGTTCAGACTTCGTTGGGAGACTACCGAATGAGCGCCACAAAGTGTCCTTCCCGCGCCTGCACAGGCACATCGTTGAATGCAGCAACACCGCAGGTGCACATGTGCAATTTGTGCACTGCCGTCGGCCAAGTCCGCGGGCCCGCTTCGGAGCATCCTCGTCGCGCATCACGTCCGCGCCCCACAAGCGGGTTTCTTGTCCAGACGTAACATCGTCAAGCCGGGCTTTTTCCTCGCCTTCCACCTGCAATCGCATAAGGTCGGGCGAAGCTGTGGAGCGAACACTGGCCATCCTCAGTCAAGCAGTGCACACACGATGGAGAGAGAAAAGATGATCAAGTGGGTATATTGACAAAGATCTTGTCGGTTTTGAAGGCAGAGGTAGAAATACAGAGAGACTCCATCAAGGACGGTCGGGAGCGACGAGCGACGAGCGTGACTAAAAAAAAATACAAGGGGTCCGTGACTGGAAAACGAGCGTGGTAAGGCGAATGACGCCGTGTGGGGATGTGGCTGCGGAAACGACAGTGTGGGGAAAAGAGTGGTGTGCCAAAGGCCCGATACAAAGGGCCGGCCAGCCGACTCGGAGCAGGAGAGAGTGGAGAGAAAGCAGGAAGGAAGCGATGCTACAAAAGCTGGAAAGCAGACGACGATGACTGGGAAAGATGCGTGGGAACGGCTGCGAGAGAGGAGCCAAAAAAAAAAAAAAAGGTTCTAGTGGTTAGGCGACCCATTCTGGTGCCGCGGGGTTGGTGGAGGCGCTTGCGAACATGTCCGAAGGCATGGCCGAGGTGAGCGTCAGGGAAGCCATGCTGCCCATCTCGGCGGCGCCGGCGCTGGCGAGCAGCGAGGCGTCGGGCATCTCGAGACCAGCCATGTTGCCAAAAGGATCCTGGAGCTTGCCATCCATCGAGGGTCCGTTGATCAGGCCCAGGTCGTTGCCAGCCATGATCTCGAGCGAGTTGGAAGCCATCATGGGCGTCGAGACGACGCTGAGGCCATCCGCACCCATGACACCGGGAGCGGAGAAGTCGATCAGGTTGTACGGCATGGGCTCGAGCGACTGCAGGAAGTTGGCGCACTTCATCTGCTGCTCGTGCGGCGAGAGCGAGGTGCGAGGAACCATGGGAGGGCCGAGGCAGTTGACGTCGAATGTGTCCGAGATGGGCGTGGTGGGAGGCATGCTCATCGGTGTGCCGAGGTCCTGGCTCATGGGGAACGGCGAGCGGATGGAGCGCGTCGAGGTGAGCAACGGCGTCGAGGCCGCCGACGAGATACCCGAAGCCGAGACGGGAAGGCCTTCGGACAACGACGAGACCATGGGGCTGTAGTAGACCGACTCGGTGCTCATCGCCGAAGATGGCGTCCACTGCTCGTGCGATGGTGGCGAGTAGAAGACATCGTGCTCCTGCACCGGCGTCGAGTTGATGGCCAGGCTGGGGCTGATGACCCTGCGCATCGGTGTGGAGGTGAGCAGCATAGGGCGAGTGGGCGTGGTGACCATGGGGGTGGTGTGACACGAGGTCGAGTTGCAGCCGGGGCCCGAGACACGCGAGGGGGTCATGGGGAAGTCGCCCCAAGCCCACACGCCGTGTGGGCTGGTGGGTGGCAGGTAGTTGAGGCTGTCCATCATGGGAGCACCGGTGATGGCATCGTAGGCGGCGGGAACACCAAAGCCGGGCGTCAAGGGCATGCGAGGGTGGCTGTGGAAGGTGAGCGAGTGGAACGAGCCGTTGGCGAAGAAGCGGTTGGGCACCGGCTCATCGTTCTGGTCGCAGTCGTAGACGCAAGGACCACAAGGCACGGCCGAAGGGTGACCAGCAGCCTCGGCCGACGCCTGCGATCGTGCGCACGTCGAGCAGCGAGGTCGGGCAGCGTCGCAACGAAGCTGGCGACGGATAACGACGCGTCAACAAAAAAAAAATTGAACAAGCAGGGCAAGTCAGACACCTGGGCCGAGAGCAACATCGAAAGAATCTACCGAGCCGGCAACTTACCTTGCGACGACGGCAGGTGGCGCAAGCCATCTTTCGCTTCAGGATGGGACCCTTGGACTCCTTCCTTGCCTTGGCGCCATCCTTCAAGGACTTGGCCTTGGCGGCGAGCTCAACGTCCAGCTTCTTGCTCTCTGCAGAGCGGCAAAGCTTGTGCGTGGGGCTCTCGAGGCTAGGTCGGACGGGCGACGAGGTGTTGGTGCTGATGGGGGTCAACATGATGTCGAGATGGGTGATTGGATGGGCGTTTGCAAGCGTGCAAGACGATAGATTGTGGAGCTGGCAGGAGGGGGCAGCTGGATGCGAGATACAGACGCAGAGGACGATGTTGCACTAGACAGACTGGGCGGCGGCAAACGACGAGGGAGACAGACAATGATCGAGGAGGGCGAAAGCAGATACAAGCAGGGCGACGATGGCGAACGGTGCGTCCAAAGAGATATGATGGGAGTAAAGGCTTGCAAGCTAGCGGGGGGGGGAAGAGGGGTAAGGAAGGTAGAGGCAGAGTGGAAATGTTAACGATGGGAATGATGGGGGATGCAGACCATCACCGAGCGATCCGAGGGGGGAGCTTTTAAGTAAAACGCGCGGACTGGGAGATGGGAGGAGGAGGTATGGCGGAGACAGGTCCGAGGTGCTTGAAGCGGACTGAGAAACTGAGTCAGTGTCGGCTAGTGACGGTGGTAGGCGCACGACGAGAGTGTGAGCATGAGGCTCGATAGCCGGCCGCTCGGTGAAGGAGCATAGGCAGGCCTGGCAGCGGCGGATTGGAGGCAGAGATGGGCAAGCGTGCTGGGGCATGAAGGGGCAGACCAGCTCGGATCGAGTTTGACAGCAGCCACAAAGACGCAGAGCGCAGAAGCGAGCACAGTCTGACAGGGCAGACAATTCATTGGTGCGGACATTGCGAGGTTGCAGCGAGCCCAAGTGTGCCACAGGGGCGAGCTGCTGAGGGAGGATGCAAGTCGAGCTCGAGGGCAGGAGAAAGGCACAAGGCAGCCGTCGGAGCTGAAGTTAGGCACCAGGGCAAGCGAGGCAGCTCGGCATGATGGACGCGATAGCAAGGGTAGAGGCGGGGAAGAGAGACGCCGGACACGAACCAGAGGGAGACCGGAAGATGTGGGTGTGCTTCATCGATGGGAGCTCTCGCTGCAGTGGCAAAGGCTGGGTGGATGGTTGGATGAGGCGGATCCAGATGCACCACCGGACGGATGGTTTGAATCGAAAACTGCAGGCCATCACACGCACCAAATTACTGCAGCTCGACCGAGGCAGGTGCTAGTTTAGGCAGCTTGCTGCACGCTAGCTGAGCTGGAGGCGGAGGAGGGCGGAGGCGAGCAGATCGCCATGGCGGAGCGCCACCGTCGGCGACAGCACAAGGTTCAAAGGTTCGAAATTTCTCGACGCCGCTGGCGGACTGCACTGCACTGCACAAGCGAATCGTTGCAGCAAAGCCACGAGGACACAAGCACCGCTAGCTCCGGGGCCAAATTGTGGTAGCCTAGCGGGAAAAAAACCGAAAAGAAAAAATATAAGAAAAACAGAAAAAGAGCGAAGCGGATCAGACCAGGCATTGCAGCGGCCAAACTGCAGCGAGCGCCAAAAATTCCCAGGCCGGCTGGACGCGTGCAGAGACAGTTGCGCGGAAGGCCGAGCCGCTTGCAACTCCGCTGCAAGCAGCGTGGGCAGACTGCACTGCAGCAGCGCAGTGCTTTTTTTGGTGCATCAAACCTGGCAGCGCTTGCATGAAGCGCAAGGCGGATCCAAAATCCTGCATATCGGCCTCGCGTCTTCCGCAAGACCCACACTCACTACCCAGGATCGATGGATGGGGGTGGGCAGGATCACGTTGGCCCTGGGACGAACTCGCCTCCAGCGCCGGTGCCGACGTCGGATTGTCCGCTCGGCCGTGGGCTTCCCTCGCTTACACTCGAGGTGCAGCGTGCCTGGGCGGGGGATATACAATAGGGTCAATTCGCCTGCCGTGGCTTTATTGAATCCAGGCCTGAGTAAAAGGCCTATTCATGGCGTTGAACAATGCGCGAGGACAATGGGCGACTGTCGCCGATAGAATCAATGAAAGCGAGGTGACCTCAGCGAGGCTATCTCATGCCATAGATGGGGAGCTGCGACTTTTGACATTGCTCTGTGCCATTCGAGCGAAAATCAGAGGGGGCCAGCATCTCGATAGCAGATCGTGCCCAGACAGGTGACAGCGAAGGCTGTCAGAAGTGCCAAAAAAAAAAGAGCTAGCAATTTAGAGCCGTATCAGAGACGGCCAACAGCTGCGAGGCATCGACGATGAAACTGGCCGTGCGCTTATGAAACCGCTGCGCGGCGTCTGGGATTCGAGCTGCGCGCTCTGTCTCTTGCAAGGTCCGCTTGCATTGCCCGCACCCACTGTCGCTCTGCCCATCCGAGTACGGTATGTCGGACCTGATCTCCGACGAGACACGTCCGTGCACTCGTGCGTCAAGCACGGTCCTCAGCTGCCGAAGACTGGCCAGTCGTGTCTCAGGAAGAATCACGACAGCTGTCCGAGTCTATTGTATCTCTGATTTTGAGCTCTGGGCTGACTGTGCGGAAGGGTCTCGTCCCTGTCTTGCCTCACAGCGAAACGTGCAATCTAGCATGCCATGCCCGTGCGCAATCACGACCAGGCCCTCGAAAAGACCTTTGAATCGTATCGGCTCTAGGCCATCGTAAGCTCACCCTCGGGTCAGCCGACAGAATCCTGCTGCGTCGGAGAGCCTAGAAAAGGCATGCAGAGGAGCTTTTTCGCCCGACCGGAGAGCGCGCAATGAAAATCCCAAGCCACTGCGATTGCGCCACCTTTTTTTTTCAGCTGAATTTAAATAGAGTGGGGGTGGCTGGCAGGAAAAGAAAGAGAAAGACAAAAGTCTGATGTCCGAAATCGCTCCGGCTGGGCAGGTCGCAAAAGCGCGACGATTCCGACAGCGACGCTACGCTACGGCGCCATCGCGCTTTCGACAAGGCCCGGGTGTGCAATCGGTGTGCGATGCAGCGGCTCGTTTGGCTTTGCATGCAGAGTTCGGCACGATTCGGAGTCGAGAAGGTGGCAGCCCTGCTCGCTCTCACCCGAGAGCCTCTGTTCAGCGCCACCTTGGCTAAGGACGGAGAAGCAGCAAGCGATGCAGCCGAGCCGTACTTCGACAGCACGCTCGAATCGCCCAGCATCGCTTGCAACGCCCTGTCGCTTGACGGAATGCCTGATCAGTCATGTCGGTCGCCCAAGTGCCTCTCACTTCATCCAGACGGACGAGCGACAATGGCGGCAGACGTTGTGGCATGAGCAAGCCATGGTTCTGGACATCGAGACGGCCGAAGCACCGATTTAATACCGCTCCGGAGACGTCGATCACAATGAGTGCGGAGAATCGGGGAGGACGGTGGTGGGAGAACGGCGTTCCCAGCACTGGCATCGCGATGAGATCATCTGCCTCCCTTCGATCTGTGGAGAGGTCCCGCGGCGGCCTTTAACAATTGATTTCCCGACCGGCGAGCGACTCGGGCCCAGCGACGAGGCTCTAACATGCGCCAAAGGAGGGGCACAGCAAGAACCATGTCACTCAATTCTGCATGTATCGTGTGGCTTGTCCGAAGAGAGGATGGCGGTTGAGGTCTAGCTCTCGGACGCCACCGTTTGCGGTCCACTCCGCTGCGCACAAGGTTCAATCAGCCAGGCTAGGCGAGACCAACACGAAAACGTCAAGTGGCGATGGCATCTCGCGAGAGAGCGGGCAAAGGAAAATCTCCAACTGGCAAGGTCGCCGGCGCAAACGTCCCGGCCGTTCACATGGCTGAAACGCTGGCACGCGCTGTCCCTCTGATTGTCAGAACGAACTCAGACCAACTCAGACCATCACGACAGCCACCCGGTGCTGGTTATCTGACCCAGCCCGCCAGGTCTTCCGTTGGCATTATCAGGATAGCAGGATCGAAAGAGGATCGGTGCGATTGAGTGGACCAGCCTGTCAAAAGTGCCTGTCGAGCCTCGTCATTACCATCAATATCATAGAACTGTATCGGGCGTGTCATTGTTGTCTTGCGATCGGAATCCAAGCCCAAGCCGATGAGCGATGCTCATGTGCTCGCGCGCAGCCGCCAAGCGGTCTGTTGCAAGCTTCCGATCCAGTATGTCGATGAGAACGCTCCGTGAGAGACTGCGGGGGTGTGCGAAGCGGGAGGGCAATCGGCAATCAAACGCATGCTCACAGAGATCTCGATGAGAGGCAAAAGCTCGGCTCCGTGTCTGCTTGCGGGCGCTGCCGAGGATGGGTATAGGGTGCTCACGACGTGTGTCATCGTGAGGACCGTTTGGCAGTCACGAACGGAGATTCGACAGATACTGTAACCGGGCTTTTCTGCGGGCCACACAAGGCGAGCATCGCTCTTCGGCATTCGAAAGAGCCGCCAGCGAGACGCCCATCTTTGGCACCGCCATCGGAAAAGCGGGCGAGCGGCCCAGCAGAGTTTGACCTGGACCGCTTACGCCACTCCATCAAAAGCCGCGTCCCGTGTGCTTCAGATCGACGTCAGGCTCTTGTCCAACCTCACGGTGTCCTCTCAGCAGATGTCGCCATCTTGTTGCAGCCTCGCAGGCACCCTCGGCCAGCCTCAGGAACGACAGCTGCAGTTCTGCAGCTCAACAAAAGTGTAGCAAGCGGTGAAAGAGTGCGGTAAAGCAGCCCTCTCCCGACCATTGCACGAGATCTGCAACCACGATCAACGAGCTAAAGATTTGATTTGAGCATGCGATAAGGCGAAGCCGACTCGAGCGAGGGCGAGGCCCAAGCATGGCAAGTGGGAGGAGCGTCAGGAGAGAGCATCCGGCTACCGGCATCCAAACTGTTGCCGGAGACAGGAAGAGGGCTGGGGTTGCGGAGCAATCAGCGATGGAGAACTGCAGGCCTTTTGCCTTGCCGTTCAGGCCGCAGTAGCTGGCCTGGGGGATTGCGAGGATCGAGCTTGAACCTGTAGCTTCACCACTTGGTCGGTTCCGGACCAGCTGCCTTGGAGAGGAGCACCGAGCGGCGGTCGCTTCATGAAGCGACGCGCATCGGAAGCGCGCACTTCCGCATAAGCGAGGCAACCATCGGAGAGTGCTTTCAGCCAGCTGGCAAGTGGACGAAGAGAGCTGTACAGTAACCTAAACTCACAGACTGCAACTGTGGGTCGGAGCATGAACTCGAGCATGCAGGTCCGTCTACAGCAAAGTGGGTCTTGGGTGGGAAAAGAGGGTGAAAGGGAGAGCAGGCTTACCAGCTTGCATTTTTAGAAATTTCAGGCGAGCGGCAACCACTGCAGCGGAATCTGAACTCGATTCCGACCTGGGGGAGAAGGCGTCGACGATCGATCGTGCTTGCCAGCAGAGCAAATGTGCAGTTGCAAGCTGGCTGCAAAGGCAAAAAGAGGCTCAGAGATCAGCCATGAGTTAGAAGCGGCGCGGGGTCTCGCTTCCTCAGCCGAGGCGGGCAAGCAAACAGGCATGTGTACACCAACTCAGACCAGCCGGCCTTACAGATATCCAGAGACCGCTCCCGCCGAGCGACGATGGAGGCAGTTCCAGTGCGAGGACGGGTCAGCTGTGACGCCTCCCATCGAGCAGCAGCAATCGCCTTTCGAAAGTGAGAGACCCGCCTGCAAGCGCTTTTCATTTCGAGCCTTGACTTGCAACTCCGTTCTGCGCCAGGATCGCCCTGGCCCACGGTCGATCTCTATCTTGCGGCCCAGACGTTCCATCCGGCTACACTGGCGTCCATCGCAGATGCCTGACAGAAGCCCGAGGGGACCAACTTTGTTCACAGGGCTCGTAGCGACCAGCGAGGAGCGATGCTAAGCAAGCGGTGTAGACCTGCCGGTACTACAAGCGAAAGCGAAGACTTGCAGCACGTGGTTCCGTGCCCGTAGAGCTGTTAGTTAGTTTGCGCCTTGGATGCAAACTGCAATGTACTGCACTGCAGCATGACGGCGGACAGTGTGCTGTTCGTGGTACCGTGTCAAGCCGAGCCTAGCAGTGCGTCGATGGCCTGCAGCGGGCCGACTCTTTTTCTTGCTGCACGCCATCGAACTCCTCGGGCTGCCCAGACGCGTAGGAGCGTGTCGCCCACGCGTCAGGACGGGTGTTGGTCTCAGAGCAACCGAGGCGATCGAAGAAGCGGGCAAATTGAAAAAATTAAATTAAATGAAGTCAGGAACGCGTGGGCGCACAGACAAACGAGAGAGTGGGCCTGGCTTCCTCCACCCCAAAAAAAAAAAAAAAAAGGCCCTCCGACGGAGTTGGGCGAGCCACCTGGATGCACCTGGGTGCGCCACTGGTGGCGGGAAGAACAAACCTTCGCTTGGGAAAAGGTGCATGGAAGCGCCGAGTTGGTCAGCCACACAGAGGCTGTCTAGGCCACTGGCCACAGCCGCCCGCACCTCCGGAGGCGCTGCGCCACCTTGACTTGCTGCGGTTCTGCCGGCAGCATTTCACCTGGCGACCGCCTCGCCTCTCGTGGCTCGCAGTCGGCTTTTGCTGCCCGGGCTCACTTGAACTCTTGACGTTCTTCGGGGAGGCGCTCAGCTTAAGCGCAGCAAGCGCCCGTCAGAGCCGACCCTCTGCCCTCACTGGGTTCTGTGCGACAACGTCGTGACGAGAGGTCGGCGGCTGAAGCGGCAATCTGGGCGCTTGATCTAGTGATGGTCGGTTTTACCGCTCTATCGAGCGCGTCGAGCGAGAGTACCCGCCCTCGTAACCGGTCTGACGGTGGCCTTTGGCGGTTGCCAAGTTGTCGGGGCGCGATCCAATATGAAAGTAGACTTCCGCTTCACCCATGAGGCACCAGTACGTCTTTGCTTCTGCTTAGCGTGAGAGCATTCGCGTCTCCGTCCCCGGCCTCTGCTCCGCTTCGTGGTTGGAGGCGGGCTTCGACGCTTAGCGAGTCGCGTCGTTCGACCGCTCGATCTTCATGCCGCTCGTGACACTGCTGCAATCGTCTTACTCGAGCCCTTGGATCGCCGATAGGCTGGTTGGTCCCTGCCTGCGCCTGTGTGCTACGCATCGGCAACGGCAGAATCGCCGGCGACCGTGCATCCCAGTGCACAAGTTGGCCGCTCCTCGGGTGGCTTCATGTATGCAGAGCACGCCAGGCGAGCTCTGTTGCCTCGGTCATCAAGGGACAGCCGCTGCAGGTGGCTTTGCAGGCCCAGCCCTCTGCGCGGTGCAGCTCCGCCCTAGCCGAAATCCATGCTCATGCAAAATCGTGGGAATCTGGGCGGCTATCCATGCTGGAATTGCCACCCGACGCCACCTGTCATCGGGCGATCCAATCCTGTGTCGTCCCTCTCGTGGGGTGGATCGGGCGGCCAGGGTTTCCTTCCTTCAACGAAGCGATCTCAGACAGCCTGCCAAGCTCGATCAAACCGTTCCTTTAAGCCTAAGCCGGTTGCCTGTCCGCAGCGAAGGCGGCCGCAGTCGACTGTGTCTCGTATACCCCGAACAGCAGGGTCAATGACAGCCTCACATTCTCCGGTGCATGCTTTCCCTGTCGTTGCCATCAACGGGCACACTTGCCAAAATCGGACACAAGACAAGGCCAAAGAGAAAGCGACTTTCGATTTCCTTTCAAGAAAAGGAGAGCTTGCTCGTTGAAATTCGAGCGTAAAAAAGTGGCCAAATAAACCGCCCCGCGGCTGTCAGACCAACACGCGAGCGGGAAGAACTCAGATGGATCGCGATTGAGAGCCTGTCTCGACGACCAGAAAGGCTCGACTAGCTGGTTCAAGTCGCACGACCCCGTTTCAACAGTCGAAGGCGGACGGAGTTGCCCCATGGAACCGCCACGCACACGTACGGTAGCGTCAAAGTTGACCACCGAACGCTCCGGAGACCGTGGACGGCTTCCTGACGCGAGCACGAGGGCAGGGCGGAGCGTCCGTCCCAGCTAAGGTCGCTGCTTTCATCCTGCCCACCCCATCAAGCTGTCTCATTCAGCATATCCTGTGCTCGTCCGGACTGCCCCACACCGATCATGGTCCCCGTCCCACCCACTAGATCCGGAGTCCGGCTATGCTGCGGAGCGGGTAGCCGGGTACACAATGGCATCAGTGGTTCCTGGAACCACGAGGCGGTGGGTCTGCGGCTCGCTCGCGCGGACATCCAATCCGCAGACCCGCACACAATGGCGTGCGTCTCCAAGCTGGCAAAAGTCCAAGGCTGATCCAAGCATTCAAAATTTGGAAAAGTGGGGGTCAATCCGCCCTTTCGCGTTCCCATGGGTCTGGCAAGACTGCAACGCGCAGCCGAAGATCCGCAACTCCGCTCGCGGACCACATCAATACGACTCGAGCCGTAGGGCAAGCGCTCAGATCGGGATCCTGCTCGCCAGAAGCATCAGCAGCAATGCAACACCAGCGCGTCCTTGAAATCCCGCTTTCTAACGCTGGTCCGAGCTAGCCTGGTGCTCCTGCATCAACGCGCGAGAAAGGATCCGCAACAGATCCGGCTCGCGGCACCGCAGCCGCCGCCGCGTACCAAGCGACGAATTAGAGGTGCTCCGGCCCGCTAGATGTGCGAAATAGCCGTGCGGGTGGCCTCCGACGTTCCACAGCATCGCTGGCATCCGGAGTCGCCTTATGCACCAGATCCGACGGCATGCCGGCTGATGTGTGTGCTATCTACGCACTTGGTCAATAGGCAAAGTCATCACAGTGGCAGGCACACAAATGAAAGAGAGCTCGAGAGAAGGGCAAAGGAACAAGCGCCAGGCGGATTTTTCATGTCCCAGACAATGCCAAAGGAGAATGCAAAGCACCCAGACCAGCTGACTATCGGGGGCATTGCGACCGGAATAGGTGCCCTTGGTACAGGGCGAACCGCGGAACGCGACAGCTTCATATGCACCGCAAAGCCTTTATGGACACCACAATGGGAATCGGCGATTTGCGGTGTCTAAGCTGTCGGTGACAATGGCGCGTGCTTTGAAGCTCCTCTCCCCGGCTTGCAACACTTCGTGCACGCTTGATGATCGCCCGATGCAGTTTGCAGGCGCCACCATGCTACCTGGCTCGCCAGTCTCTTTAGTTGCTCTTTCGACGGCTGGCGGGGTCGTCGCTACTCCGTTTCGCCGGCCGCAAGCCGACGTGGGTGCTGGATCGTCGCTCCGCAGCGTGCTGCCTGCATTTGTATGCCGACGCATGTGGGTGAGCGGTCAAGGCTGCACAGCGCGATTGCACACCACAGCTTGCGGACCCTCGAGAGGCACGTCGGAGAAGACGAGTGGCAGCCTGCACAAAAAGAGCAGCGGAGACTGCGAAATTCATGAGTTTCTCACGCACGTCTGCTTGCCAGTTGCGACGTTGCAATCGGCCCCTGTCTCGCTCTTCCCCGCCAGACCGAGCGTGGGATCGTCTTGCTCTCTTGCTCTTTTTCCTTTTTCATTTTCATTTTTGATTTTTTTTTTTTGCCCGGCCAATTTCGCACCGATGATACAGACCGGTCCCGAATCCCACGGTGCTTCGGAGTGGGCCGAAAGAAGCATTGTCACGGTATCGACTGGCGATCTTTTCAATGCGCCACGCTTCGGAGTCGATGTGGAGCTGTCTAGTGACAGGGGGACCCATGCCAGCAGTCTTGCACACGTCCATGCACCAATGTCATTCCTGTCGAGATTCTCCAGTCCCTGCACCATGCGCGCAAAGGAGGCAACACAACTTCTCTCAAGCTTGGCAAATCCAAAGTAACCACTGGATGGACCGATCTAGGCCGAGCATGGTCACTGGGTCGAAGCGGTCCGTCAGGATCACTGACCAGGGCCACCGCGAAGGCCGCTCCGACGAGGAGCGGTGAGCCCTGTTCTACCGCGCGAAAGCGTCGGAGACCAAACGCGACCGATCCAAGCATGCATGCGAACGCAGGTGCGCGTGGGACAGGCCGAAGGTGTGCTGGCATTCGGCTTCATGCTCGAAAGTTGGCATGTCATGGCCACTCTTTGACAGTTGGCCCGTCAGCTCCCACACGGGCGCGCTCTTATCGCGGCAATCTCATGCACGACCGTCTTGGGACGACTGAAACATGTCACGAACAACGAACCCGAGGATGCGATCGCGGAGGCGTCCATCCGTGCCTGCTGTGCATGGTCGGCGGCGCTCGGACCGCCACACCCACGTTTGCTTGCGTCCGCGTGGCATCACCCAGCGTGCAAGACAGCCTGCACAGGGCTGTACGAGCTGATCCGAGCAGAGCTCGCCGGCGCAAGACCAGGTACAAGACAGCTCGCTTGTGCAAATTCAGGGTCAGGCGCAGGCGCAGCGAACCGCCCTGTCAAAGACACTCGCGCCAAGCGATGTCGCAATGCAGCGGCCTCTTCCGTCCAATGAACTCGCTGATACCGTACCACCTGTCGGCACGCCTCATCGAAGTGTACCGTGGTGCATGAACGGTTACTCCCGGCGATCCCTTGGCTTGCCGAGACCGATGCACCTGTACCTCTTCGGTCCTGCGCCAGCCACTACGGTACCGAAGCTGTACACAAAGACGCACAGCGAGCAGTCTCGGTCTCGCTTCTGGTGCAACGTGCGTCGGTCGGTTCGCTTCCAGCCGTGATTCTGTTTTTTCCCGCCGTCTCGCTTCTGCCAAGCTGCAGTTTCAGGCACGCCCCGCTGGGAGCGGTCCTTTTTTCGACCCGCTCTCCTAGCCGATGTCGGACGTGCCTGAAGCTCGTTTCTGGCTTTGCTTGGCTGACCGACCGAAGTCATCGCCGCGATGAGTGCGACAAGCGTGAAAGATGGCGAGGTGCGGCTCCGCTTTCAATAGCGATCAGTGGGTGACAGGGCGCGGAGAAAAAAAAAATGACGAGCGCCAGTGGCAGCAGGAAATCGCGGCACGCGTTTGAACCTGCTATCGCGTTGGGGGGCATAGATCGGCCTTGTCCAATCGCCCGATGACATTGTCGTTGATCGATCCTGCGATGATGGCGTTGACAGTCGAGATCAAGACAGGACGGACGAGCTTTGTTCTTGACCCGATGCCTCCTACGCCTAGGCTCTCAGTCTGATCGCGAGGGCCCAGAAATCGAACAAGACTCTCACGAAACGACTGGGACCGTGGCCAGGATCGACTGTGAGCTGGGGAAAGCAACACAGATGCTCGTTGGTGGCTGTCGAGGCAGATCGTAACGTCGCAAGAGACGGGCAGATTGCACAATCACACGTATAAACACTCTTCGACGAAAGAGACTGCGCTTAACACTGAAACACCGAACCAGTGAGAAGGCTGAACATCACACAAGAATAAAGTCAAGATGCGAGAGCTGTGCGAAATCAAAGCTTCGACGTGGGCTGGCCGGTCGGAGCGGCAAGAGGCACGGGGTTGAACCACTTGGGGTCGCGTTTCTGCGTGTCATCGAGGTACAAGTTGAGAAAGTGAGGAGACGGATCAGCATGAGCAAACTATGGATCGGTGTAGCGGGTCGTGTGGTCTCCGACTTACCCCTTTGAACGCTTCGAGCCCTTCGTTGATGTTCTTGCCCACATACAGCAGCCTGCTGCGGTCGGAGAGCATGTTGTCGCGCGCAGAGTCGTCAATGTCGCCGCCTGCAGCGTCGCGAGCCATGACGAGAGCCGACTTGGTCACCAGCACGCTGTCTGGGCTGTTCTGCGTGAGCTGCACTGCGAGCTCGATGGCGGCCTGATCCACAGCGGCTTGGCCGAGCTCCTCCGAGGTGGACTTGGCCACGTCGACCAAGCGGTTGACCATGTTGTATCGGTCGTGCGCCTCCTTGGCGCTGATGGGCTTTCCGAGCAACAGAAGCTCCGATGCTCGTTGCTAATAGTCGCAAGCGGCGAGACAAGTCGGGAAGAAGACGTCAGCGGAAAGTGTCCTTGTATCGGGCCTGAACCGAGACAAATTGAACTTACATGTCCGCACAGCTGGGTGAGACGAGGAATGCCTCCCATGGCGGCGACGACGCCTCGGGCGACCTCGGGCAAGCCGATGACGGAGCGGGTGCTAGCGACGACCATGTCGCAGTTGAGAATGGTCTCTGTGCCGCCTCCCATGCAGATGCCGTCGACGGCTGCGATGATGGGCTTGGCGCTTCTGCGAGTGCTCATGCCTCCAAAGCCGCCGCGCTTGAGGCGCTGAAGCGACTTGTTGACCTCGGCGTCGGACTGCATGGGCTCTCCCGTCGCATGACGCACGGTGTCGGAGGTCTGGTTCTTGTTGAGCCAGTCCTTGAGGTCCTGACCGGCGCAGAAGGCTCTGCCCTTTCCAGCAAGGATGATGACCCACAGCGACGGCTCGGACTCGAACCAGTCAAAGACGCGGCAGATGTCCTCCTCCATGGCATCGGTCATGGCATTGAGCTGCTTGGGTCGGTTGAGCGTCATCTGAAGCACGTGCTTGGCAGGCGAGGTGAGGATCAGATGCGAGCCCACCTTGGGCATGGTCAGAGTCGAGCTCAACATGGCGATGCGGACGTTGCTGTGGCGTTTCAAGAGACGAGGTTGTTCGGGACGGGCCTTGGATCGAATAGTTCAAGGGGTGGATGCGCGGCGAGACAAGATGGGATGGAAAGTGATTGAGAAAGCTTCGGCAGCTCGGGTGTCTCCCTGTTGAGGTGGTGGCGAGACTATATGCTGTTCGGCGCGGAGGGTGTGGGGAAGCCAACAAGCGCCGCTTGGACCATGCGGTCAAGACCAACACTTCAAGTTGGGCCGGTCGCCGGCCTTCTTGAGCCGGCAAAAAAGTCGAAAAATGCGGGGAAGATGGCCGTTCCCGATGAGGCGTCAGGACCCACCCGATGAGACTCGGCCGATTCGATGGGTGCACCGCCTCCACATCCTCAGCTTTTGGCGAGCTGCGCAGCATGCCGAAGTGTGGCATGGCATGCCCCTCAAATTTCGTGGCGCCGCACGGACACGACGTACCTCCTCACCTGCACCATCGTGCCAAACGTCTGATCGTATCGAGTCGACACGCCCCATCACCGTCACATTCTTTCTTGCGAACGAGCCATTCTACGTGAAACGACCAACAACTCGAACCCCTACGCTCTATCGACGCTGCTCATCATGTCTAGCGGTGCGGACATCATCCTCATCCTGGGTGAGTAGAGGGACACACACACGAGGCTTGCGCGAAGCACGGCACGCCGCCTAAGGCTCAGAAACTGACGCCTGTTGATGCTGTGCATCTTCACTTGGTTCTGTTCTTGATCGCGCTCGACGACGACATCAGTGGCGCTTATCTTCCCGCCTGCCGCGGTGGCGTTCATCACAGGCGTAAGTCCGCGTGCTGATGTCTGGCACGCCTGGTGTATACAAAAACTCACCGCTTCTAATTTACCGCCGATTCCGTCGATTTCAGTGCTCCTGCGACCTGATGATCAACATCCTGCTCACTCTGCTCGGGTTAGTATCCTGACCTCTGTTGGCAGCGCCAGATCGCTCTCTCTGCTCCGCTTTGCGGATTGAGTTGTACTGACTGCGCACATGTCCACTCCATGACTTTCGATACATCACAGATACCTTCCCGGACATATTCATGCATGTGGGTCCAAAAAGCTTGCTTCCCGTGGCACGTTGGCTAGGCTGACCGGATCCCCGTCTCTTCTCTCCCTCGCTTTCTAACAGTCTGGCTCATCTACAAAAAGATGAAGGCCGAAGAGCGCTACGGCGGGCAGGTGCGCTACACGGGCAACGGCGAGTGGATTCCAAAGCAGGGCCAGCCCATCGTGTACCAGCCTCCGCCTCCGCAATACGGCGCTACTCAGTAAGGATGCCGCCCAGCTGGAATCGCGTGTGACCCGCTCTCGGCCTGCTCTGTTTCTTGCCGTATTTTACTCCAGACTGTTCGTTCGAGCTATCTCGTGTGCTGATGTCCATACCAATCTACTCATGATACCGGACCAGTCCATTGACTCGGCTGATTGTGACGAGGCGAGTGGAGAGGGAAGCTGCAAGTCCGTCATTGTGCTTAGTTTCGAGGCGTGTGATTCGGTTGCTGCGCGGTGCATGGAAGCCCGCCTGAGATCGGTTCGATATCGGGCAGCCATAGCGAGCCGAATGACGCGGGTGCAACGCAACGCTCAAAATTGCTCTGTCAAAAGTGCCTCGACTCTTGGACAATTTGAAAGCGCTTGGCTGGCGGTCGCGCCACACTCTCACCCTTCCAGCTGTTCTTCCAGCGTGCGTGCAGCTGCATCTGCCCTTCTCCCAATCCACGAGCACGCTTCATCGTCCGCATCAGCATCGTCCATTGGCAAACGACAATTGATCGCTCGCACGCGACCAAAGTCACACGCACATGCGCGCAACTCTGTTGAGGAATCGCGACCCAGCCGCCATGCTGCGCTCCCTCGCGCGGTCCGATGCTGGGCTCGCCACTTCTTCGCTTTTGACCAGGTCCGCAACCCAACACACGCTCGGTACTGTCGCGCTGGCGAGGAAGCCAGCCTTGGCGCACCAAGCACCTGCAATCCTCTCGCGACGCTTCTACAGCCGCGACCCGCTCCAGGCCGAGCACGAAGCCAACACCGTTCGCGGCCACCGCGCGGCTCGTATTAAGTCCGAGGAACAGGCCAAACAGCAACAAGGAGGAAAGCAGGGTGATAACAAAGACTCATATCAAGGTAAGTGGCCCGCAAATCTTGCCAATGTCTCTGATTCTGCAGCAGCCGTCTGACCTTGCATCGCGTGTCTTCGCGTGTCTGCCCATCTCCGGCCAACAGAAAAGCTGTCCAAGTCATGGACAGGTACACAGATCAAGTGGTACCCGATCCCCATCCTTCTCGGCGCCGTCGTTCTTGTCGGTGTACAGGCGCGCAGGAACTACGTTGCTGAGCGTGACGGCAAGGGCGTCGGAACCAAGATTGTCGACGAGAATGGCCAGGTAGTCAGAATGCAGGGGCCATGGACCGTCTACGTGATCGGCGCGCTTCCGCTCAATGCCATATCGCGCGCCTGGGGCTGGGCGAACAACCTGACGCTTCCGGTCTGGTTCCGTCCGTTCGGCTTCAAGCTCTACGCGTACATCTTTGGCTGCAACCTGGACGAGATGAAGGACCCGGACTTGACACACTACAAGAGCCTCGGCGAGTTCTTCTACCGCGAGCTCAAGGAGGGCGCGCGCAAGATCGACGACAGCATCCTCGTCTCTCCAGCCGACGGCAAGGTGCTCCACTTTGGCGAGATCGCCGGCCGACGCGTCGAGCAGGTCAAGGGCATCACCTACTCGCTCGATGCCTTGTTAGGCGTGACGAGCGCGCCCGAGGCCACAGAGAGCGTGGTTGGCAAGTCCGAGGAGGAGACGCAGCATGCGCGCATCGACGATCGCCAGTTTGCCTCGGTCAACGGCATCGACTATACGCTCGACGAGCTGCTCGGCGACGAGAAGAGCAAGTCGGCCATGCCCGACCCGGACGAGGTGAAGAAGCGCAAGTCGAAATGGACCCGATTCGTCAAGGCGTCCTACTGGAAGTCGTGGGTGAAGCGTGCGCCATCCGATCCAGCCAACGCGACCGGCGTGGCGCCTTCGACCAAGCCCACCGACTTTGACAGCGCCGCCGATGCGGACGCAGATGACGGCGAAGAGGGCAGCGCAGATGCAACGACGAAGAAACAGCCCAAGCAGATCGACGATGCCGGTATGCCGGAGCCGGACACGCCCGAGGTGCTGGGACGCTACGCCAATGTTGCATACGAGATGGGTGTGGGTGCGCTTCCGCCGCTGCTGCAGCCGCACTCGCCGGGACAGAAGGGACTCAAGGAGGGCAACAAGCTCTTCTTCTGCGTCATCTACCTCGCCCCGGGCGACTACCACCGCTTCCACAGCCCGACCAACTGGGTGGCCGAGCGCCGCCGCCACTTCCGCGGCGAGCTTTACTCGGTGTCGCCGTACATGGCCAACCGACTGTCGAACCTGTTTGTGCTCAACGAGCGCGTGGCGCTGCTGGGTCGCTGGCGCCACGGCTTCTTCGGCATGGTCCCCGTGGGCGCGACCAACGTGGGTTCGATCCGCATCAACTTTGACAAGGCGCTGCGCACCAATGTGCGCATGCAGCGCTATCTGGCGGGCACGTATTCCGAGGCGTCGTACTCGGGCGCGAGCAAGCTGCTTGGTGGCCAGCCGCTGGGCGCGGGTGATGAGATGGGTGGCTTCCTGCTCGGATCGACCATCGTGCTCGTCTTTGAGGCGCCGAGCGACTTCCGCTTTGACCTCAAGCCGGACCAGAAGATCAAGGTCGGTGAGCGCCTCGGCGATATTCGACCGCCAAGTCGCGAGGAGGAGGATGAAGACAGGAAAAACGGCAGACAGGTTTGAAGAACAAGGGGCGTCGGAAACACACTGCTATACCCTGCACGCGCGCTGTCGTTCAACACGCGCAGCGAGCGCAGCATGTAATCACCCACACCGGCTACGGCCAACGCCGTGGGATCGAGGTCAATCTGAAATCATACACTCTCTGAAACACAGCGCGCGGGTAACAATGATCGTACAGCGGCTGAAAGCCAGGCGTTCGAAGAGGTACAGATGCGGCGCAAAAGCAGCAAGGCGCGATTCAGACGCGCGCGCCAAGATCGTGTAGGAGGTCGTCCATAGTTTGGCGCAGCTGGTTCTGCATCTCTGGTGTTGCTTCCAGACCCTTGATTGCCTGTGATCCAAATGCGCAAAGCGAGTGTCAGTGCGAGTTTCGATGCTGTGTGCATGCGGGCTGCTTACCGATTCCAGAGCGTTGAGAGACTCTCTTGCATCTTGCTGGATAGCATTCGCCCTCTTCTGGGTCTGGAGCAGTGTGGCGTGAATGTCGTTGTTCTGCTTCCTGACTTGGTCGAGTTCCTGCTTGAGTTGATCGACTCTTCGTTGTTGGTCTGGGATGGCACGGGCCGAGATGGCCGTATCGAGGTCGAGTTCTTTGCGCCAAACGTCCTTGAGCTCTTCCGCTCCCTCGGCGTAGCCTGCATGGAACCTCGCGTCTGCCTCGTGCGCAAGTCGGTGTAGCGAAGCCAGCTTGGCTTCGAGCTCGTTGGACTCGATGAGTTTCTCGCTCTCGTCGATGATCGCTTCCATGAGCTGGCTGACGAACTGCATGCGTAGCGCTTCCACCGACTCGACGTCAATGTGCGGCAACGCTTTCGCAAAGCTACTAGCCGTGGCCCTGTGTTCGATCAGATCCAGGAAGCGGAAGAGTGCCTGACGTAGACGGTCCAGTCGAACGTTTTCGTCGAGGGGTGCTTCGCTACGCCGCGCCTTCTTGCGAGGCTCCACCTCAACAGCCTCGCCTGATGATCGACTCTTCCTACCACTCTTTGCTGGTTTGGTTGTGCCTCCAACTGCCTCTTCCACAGCAGCAACCTCTTCCACTACCTCTTCGTTAGCTGGCGCTGTGTCGACGGGTGCCGTGGCTGATGGTGATTCGACATCGCGGGTCTCTTTCTGAAACGCAAGCGACGTCTCGCGCTCTTCGTCCTGCTGCTCCTGCTCAATCGCCAATTGCTCGTCCGTCTTGTGCCCCTCCGACGCAAAAGGCTCTTCCGACGACATGACTCCCGCGCGCCAAGTTGTGGAAAGAAAGCTCGAGACGAAGGCGGTGGAAATGCTCGAGGTGACGCGGCGAAGGTATGGCGATCAATATGGCGTTCGGACGCTGTGATCTTTGTGGTGCTTGGGGCGGACGTGGTGGCGGCGATATCAAGACGGTGCAGTTGGCGAATGGATCCTCGAGATGGTGGAGGCAGCCAACGCTCGAAATTGCGCAACGCAACCCTTTCAAGCCCTGTATGCGATGTTGTTCTCCACCACGCGCGACGCGACCCTGTTTTTTTTTGGGCTGAGGTTTGTTAGGTCACTCATGCAACACTTCTCGATTTTTCGGCTCCATCTCTCGTTCTCTTCCTCTACACCCGGCCTTACCTGAGACACAACCTCGACGTGACTATGATGCATTGCAAACAAACGGCCTCTATAAACAAGCTGATGCGATTCTTAAAGAACTGAGAGGTAGCTACCACGACCTGGCATGCACGGGGCACTCCCTGCCGCGTTTGAACCACGAGTCGATGCAACCGCGGTGGAAGTAGCACAGACAGGGCAACCGGGCGATGGTGCTGTTGGCGACAAAGTCCTCCATGCAGATGGAGCACTCCTTGCCGACGATCGGCGAGTTTTCGGGCAGCCTGTACACCAGATATCGTCCGCCCTGCATGCTTCCGCCGCCTCCGTTTTCGAGGCAGTTGCGCACGTGCGCCTCCTGCTCTTCGCTGCCGCCGAGCTGCTGGAGCGACGTCGAGCAGACGGGGCACTCGGTGAGCTCGCTGGCGCGACTCGAGACGTCGCTAGGCGGTGCGAGCGTCGACATGAATCCGCCCTCGTCCAGCTGGGTTTCGGCGCCGCTGCGACTCGAAGGGTCGCCAGCTGCTCGCGTGCGCGATGCGGCCATGACAGCCTCTGCGCCGCGCGTGTTTTGCAGCTGCGGCGGCAGCTGGAGCTCGGCATGGCAGCTGTTGCAGATGCGCGTGGGCGCCAGCACTTCCGATGCCGCCATCCCAGGCAGGCTCGGGTCGACCACAATCTCGGCCAGCCGGAGCTGGGCGCGCTTGGACGAGCACGCGTCGCAGAAGATGCGACCGCAACGTCGGCAGTGGTGCTTGCGGAGGAAGAAGGTAAAGTGACGACCGCACCCTCTGCAGTCGCGCGCCTCTTCGTCGCGCTCCCACTGCGGCTGCAGATTCTGCTCGCGCATCGCCGGGCCTTGACGCAGCGCCACCTTGTTGGGCGCCTCGTTGGTGGGCACACGGAAGTCGCGGCTCGCGGCCAGATCGGCGCTGCGAGCGGCTGCGAGCGAAGTGCCCGCCTCGGACGGCTCGACTCTGCTGCGCATCAGCGAGGCGGCACTGCTCTGCCGCTGCGAGATCGCAGGTCGCGAGAGCGTGCCGGACGTCTCGCCGTTGACCATACGCGTAAAGACAGAAGCTCCATCGTCCTTGTACGAGTTGGGGTAGATGAACTCGTCGTCGTCGTCACCTTCGTCGTCCTCGTCATCGTCCAATCCGGCAGCCTCCCGCAGCTGGCCGAGCTGAAGTGTAAACTCCTTTCGGAGCTCCTCGGCGCGGCTCCTGCGCTCGACGTCATCGTCTTCGAACGCGGCGCGAAGCTCGGTGATAGCCATGTAGAGACGAGCAATGCGTCTGGCCAGCTCGTCGCGATCGGCACCCATGGCATCAGCTGGCGTGGCGCCGGCAGCCGCACTCGAGCCTGCCAGCGCCCTTGCCCGGCTGACGTAGTCGGCGTCGGGACCCAACTGAGAACATTCGAGCTTGGCGGCCTCCTGCGCCGCCATCATGGCAGCAGTCGACAGGCCCTGGCTGCCAGATCCGTACGCCGCGTCTTCGTCGCCGGACAGCTCATTTGCACCCGAAGCAGCGCCTTCGCACGCTTCGAGGTCGTCGCCGAATTCAATGTCGAGACGGCGTCGCATGACGCGGACCCAGCGCCTTCGTCGAACCCAGCCGCTGGCTGAAGCTTCCTGGTCGGCCTGTGCGTTGGCGAGGCCCGCACCGCCTGTCAAAGCTCGGGTGACCGAGGCGCTGAGTCCGCGGCCCTCGAGCAGGCGTTCAAGCGGCGGTGGTGGCTGAGAAGACCACTTGTCGTCTAGCGCATCAAAGGACTGGGCGTACTGCCAGCCCTGCTCAACGTCGACCAAAGGATGAGTGGTATCGAGCTGCCACTCGGAGAGCCAGAAGTGCGAGCTCTCTTGTTCGGCGCCGTCGACAGCGGTCGAGGCGGCAGCACGACCGGCACGACGAGCATGCAGGACGGACTCGGGAGTGGGCGTGCTGGCCATTTCGTCTTCTTGGGTGGATTGCGAGTTCTGGCCGCGCTGGGATGCAGCCATGGCAGCGCGACGTCGTGCGGCGGCTTGGCTGGTGCGCACGCGAAGGCGGAGCTTGTAGGGGAGCTTGCGGGATGGCAAAGCTACATCGTCCTGACGCATCGGCGAGTGTCGTGTGCGGCTGGGAGCGAGAGGGCCGGGCGGCATGGAGGTGGGCGAGCGTCGGTCGGGCTTGTGGGCGCGTGCTGCGCTGGAAGAGCTCCACCTTGGCTTTGCGCCGTTCATGGCAAGCGTCTGGAGACGCGTGTCGAGGCGCTGATTCTCGTGAAGCACGACGGGAAGGGTGGTGTGCAAGGCGAGAGGCTCGTACGGACCGCGGCCGGGAATGATCTGTCCGGGCGCGGTGGAGGCCGTGCCGGTGAATTTAGCGGCATTCCATCGTTCGGCCTCGTAGCGCTCGAGGACTTCGCAGAGGTAGATCTCAAAGGTGGCAGCGGCGACATCGAAGGCGGTCTCGCCGGCAGCGTTGCGGATGAACGGATCGGCGTGGTATTTTGCCGTGAGGTGACGGACGACAGGAAGGTGGCCCTTGGACGCAGCATTCATGAGTGGAGTCCAGGCGCCTCTGCCGCCCTGGGCGTCGACTTCGGCGTGACCGCGATCGATGAGGACGCGGACGAGGTCGAGGTAGCCACGGCTGCAGGCGTTGTGGAGGGCAGTCCAGCCGTCGGAATCCTTTGCGTTTGCATTTGCACCCTGGGTCAAGAGGAGGGATGTGGCGGAGAGCTTGCCGGCCATGGCGGCCTTGTGGAGAGGGGTCTCGCCTTCGCGGTCCTCCATCTCGACGATGGCGCCCGCCTCTGTGATGAGCCAGCGGACGATGTCGGTCTGACCTTCCCTGGAGGCAAAGTGAAGCGGCACAAGCCCGTTGCTGGGATTGGGATCGTTGGCGAGGGCGAACATCGAGGTTGCAGGGGAGCCTTGGGTTGCGGAGCAAGTGGCCTCGAAGAACGCTCGAAGATCCGAGAGGGACCCACGACTGCAGAGCTGGGCGAGCTTGTCGTAGTCGATGTCCGCTGCCCGGGTGGGTAAACGGGCTGGGTCGGCAGGTGGTTGTTGTGCGCTCGCGGTCTCGGTAGTGGCTACGGCTGGGATAGAGGAGGTGGCAGCTTCGTCGCCGATCGATGAGGTATCTGCTTGTTCGGGACCCGACAGAGAAGCAGCCGAGGGCGTTCCGTTTGTTTCTGGCAGTGTGGGCTGGTCTTTCGGATCGTCGGCATCGGTGGTGCCTGGGTATACGAAGTCTTCTTCATCGTCGTCGTCCGAAGCCTGGTCAGTGGCCGGGAGCTCGGCGGAGTCTGTCTGTGCGTTCCGGTCTTGGATGACGTCTCGCTGTTCTTCAGCGTCGATATTGCCATTTGCGCGCTCCGTTGGTGCATCGTCGTTGCGGATCGTTTCGTCGCCTTGGTGATCGTTCGGCTCAGCTGATGAGGTCGGGATGGTATGGGACTGATCAGCTGAGCTGTATGCACTCGATAGTGGGTCCTGGAAATCGTTGCCAAACGAAGAGACCTGGAGCGTCTCTTGAGCTTGTCGGGAGGGTTTGAAGACCGATGCATTGGCAGAGAGTGTGCTGGACGATGGCTTGCGCTTGGGCTGCTGAGATGATGATGCCCAGGCGAGGTCGAGATTCTCGGCCTCGTACGGAGAGAATGCTGGCCTTTGTGTGCTGGGTTTGGAGTCGAAGGAAGAGTCTTTGCGCGAGAGCCTCGTGGAGAGGCCGGCCGAGGGGAAGCCGAAGTTGTCTGCAGAGGTATGGTCTGTGTGCGCGGCCCTCAGATGGGCGGGAGCATGCATGCTGGCGCTGGCACCGCCGTTGGCGTCGTCGCGAGCGGTACGAGCGGGTGGACTAGGAGGAGTGACGACGTCTGCCCAAACGTCGTGAGACGGGGCTGTGGCGACGTCATTGTGGTTGGACGAACCCGGATCCGTATCCGCCATGCTTTGAATGTCGATGTGAATTGGAGGAAGAAAGGTTTGGTGGGTTTGACTCTCACGACATCAGCGCTTGCCGTGGGGCGCAAAAAGTGTCGCTTTGGCTGAGCTTTGCGAAAGTGTGCATGCGTGCGGGCGTGCCGGCGTGTCTCACACACCCGCACTCCCAACTCGCACGGCGCGTGCAGGTGTTGGACTCGGCCTGGGTGTGTCATGCTTACATCAGAAAAAATTAGGCAAGGCTTTTTCGAAATCGGCGTTCTGAGACCAACACGAGCTGCTGGCGAGGCGGCCCACTGGCCAGCTGGCTGCGCTGTTGGAGCGTGCGGATTTGCGGCGCATAAGCGAGGTGAAAGAAGGCCGGATTGACTTGGCGAGGCTGACAGCAGGGCAGCGCGCTAAGCAAGCGAATGCAGCTCATTGTGATTGCAGTGTGGACGCTGCTATAAAGGTGGATCTTCGGGCATGGATCGATACGACAGCGCGCGCCACACCATACCGCCGGACGCCGCGGTGGTTGAGTAGGCGGAGGCGGCGCAACGAGGCAGAAGACCAATCTTCCCACCGGTCCGAGGCGGTGGAAGCTGAGCGAGAGATCCTTCGGAATGAGAGCGTGGAGCGCCTCAGGATGATTTGAGAATGTGCGAGATTTGGCCGACTGGTGACAGACAAGGCAGATTGAGGAGTTGCTGCATGGCGCTTTGTTGCGCCGGCGTGCACTGGGCGTTGCGTCGATTGAGATGCACATGCAGGCTGCACATGCAGCTGCAGCTGCGATTCGAAGCTGGCAGCCATGCATGGCGCTGGCCTGCCTGCCTGCCTGCCTCTCGGAGCTGGCTCGACTTGGCGCTGCTCTGAGCTGTAGCTGCTAGGGTGGGCGCTTCCAGTCTAATTTGCACAATCCAATCTGCCAACCTGCAGCTCACTTGGCCATGCGCATATTTTCTTGGTCTCGGACTCTGCAGGTTCAGACACGCACCGCGCCGCTCCGGCACTGCTCCTGCACCACAGCCGTGAACGCGCAACCTCCGACCGACACGCGTGTGAGCCCGACGTGGGGCGGCCTCTCCGAGAGCGAGCGTGGGCGACCAAAGGCCAGTGTTCGAGTGTTCGAATGCTCGCGGCTGCATCTCCCACCTCGCCTCATTCCACGCTCCTGCCGCTGCCGCTGCCGCTGCCGCTGCCGCCTCGCTACCGCCTCGCTGATGCCGCCTGCTCCTGGTGCATCGCTCGGGCTGATCCTGCACATCCCCCCTTTGCAAAGAGGCCCTTCGACATCGGATGCATCCTACGCTAGACACTAGACTGCCGTGTGAATGCGATGTGATTGTGATCTTGAATGCAGATGTGTATGTGATTGCTTCGAGTGCAAGGCGGAACGAGCGTCGGAACACGAGCGAGGACCATCGAGGCTGCTTGCGACGCGATGCGAGCTGAAGCGAAGCCGCCAGTCGAGCCGATGATTGGCATCGAACACGCCAAGTTTCGACCGCACACGCTCTCGATTCCCGAGCGTCTCCTCACCCCAACTGCCCGCCGGCCGTTCTCTCCTCTCTCTTCCCCTCCCCATCCTCTGTCTTGATCACAGCCCACTTCCCTCCCGCCCTTCATATCACGCTCGTTGCACTTCTCGTTCGGAATCCATCACCCCCTGCTTTCGTCTTCTTGCCTACAGCCCTCCCATCGTGGACGCCGGTCGTTCTTCGCATCTCTACGCTCGTTTGCAAATCAGCACATCTTTTGCCTCGACACACGTTCGCTCGCCGTCACCAACTGCGACACGTTCCTAGTGCCAGTCCTGGATCGAGTTAGTCGCCGTCGTTCCCCTCGTCCTTACTCTGTGAAAGGCTTCCGCGCAGAGACACACTGCGCCGCCACTTCCGCTTCATAATGGCGCCACCTGCTTGGGCCGGCGAGTCCTCGTCCAGCATAGCCTTCTCCGCCAACCCGCGAGACTCTCGTGTCGTCAGCATCTACGACAAGTACTTGTACGATCCCAAAGACCTCGAGTCCTCCGACCCTCGCCGCCGTGAACTCGCTCGCAAGGCGAGCCAGCTCAAACTTCACGGTCGTCCCGTCAATGCTCTCGACGCAAACGGCCTCCGGTCCGTAGACAGTGCCAAATCGCGCTCCCCACAACGCAAGAGCATCGCCTTCTCCCAGAACACAAAGCTCGCAGACGGTCGCACCGCTGCTTCCGCCACCGCCCCTTCCAACGGCACCAGACAGCACCCTCAGCCATCCAACCACGCTTCCGCATCCACGGAACGTTTCGA
The DNA here is from genome assembly GCF_000747765.1 of Moesziomyces antarcticus. Taxonomy (NCBI): domain Eukaryota; kingdom Fungi; phylum Basidiomycota; class Ustilaginomycetes; order Ustilaginales; family Ustilaginaceae; genus Moesziomyces; species Moesziomyces antarcticus. The sequence continues at coordinate 476,788 of NW_014639002.1, forward strand.
CGAAAGCCACGATCGAGACTCGGGCGCTTTTGGCCTCGGCCTCGGCATGTTGGGCGGAAGCGACTCCGAATCCGATTCTGACAGTGATGACGAGAGGCGAAAGGCGCCAAGGAACAAGGCGCTCGACCAGCTCAAACACAGCACCGAACTCACTCGCTCCGACAGCTGGACTGATCGTGCAGTAGCAGTCGGTCATCGTCCTCCCGACAACGCCTCCCAAAACCCGCCCTCGCTCAAACTCATGGCGCTCAAGTCGGCAAAGAATGGCGGCGACGCATCGCGCACCTCCCAAGATGACCGCCGCAGTAGACTCACGGCGCAGGACAACTTGGTCGATCGCACCTCTCGACACGGCAGCACCATCGGCTTCGGCGGCTCTCACATCGACGACCACCATCCAGATCCTCGAGCACAAGCCAATCAGCCGCCCTCCAAGCATCTCAGCGCCCGCGCCGCTTTGACCAAGCAGCTCGGCCTCGCGTCCCCCAACCCGGAGGCAAATGGTCACGCTCATCCCGACAGAGGGCCCTCTCCCGTCCACTCGTCCGGCCCGCACGACTATTTCGACAATCGCGCTCCCAACGCCACACAGCCTCGTCCAAATCAGCGAAGCGCCGGCCCGCCTCCCATCGACGTTGCCCGCGCTCAGAACGGCCTCGGAGGCCGTCCACAAGACGCTCGAGGCGCTCCTTCGCCCATGGGCTCACATCACGGTTCCGTCTCGACTCCCACCAGCGCAACGCCTCTTCGATCGCCAGGTTACAGCGCACACGGCATGCCGTCGCTCAACCATCCCAACGCCATGGTAGCCCCACCGCCCAACGTGCTTCAGCGAGGCCCACCTTCGCCTTACGACCAACGCGGTGGTCCTGTGGGCCCTGGCGGCCCCGGTGGCCCCGGTGGTCCCCCTCAATACGGCCCGCGCGATGGCAACCCTCGTGCGGGTCCCGGCCCCGGTCCCGGCCCCGGTCCTGGCGCACCGCCCCCTTCGTCGCTTCAGGCTGGCAACCATGCGCGACCGCCTCCGGGCCAGTATCCGCGACAGGCTGGTCCTCCAGGCCCCAATCAATCCTTCTCTGACGCACCCGGCCCGTCCAAGCGCCAGTCGCTCTTCCGCCGTTCCATGGCCATGCTTGGCGGAGGGCCCCAGGCGGGTCCTGCCGGCCATGGTCAACAACGTGGCGGACCGCCGCCGCAAAAGCGCCAGTCGCTCTTCCGACGCAGCATGGCCATGCTCACGGGCAACAATGCTGGGCCCGCGCCGCAGCAGCGTGGGCCGCAGATGCCCGTGCCCGCACCGGCGCGCGCGCCCGCCGCACCGCGCGTCCAGGGCTTGCAGAACGACTTCGAAAAGCCGGACCACCCGCGCAAGTCGCAGTTCCTCGGCGCCGGCGGCGAGGGTGCCGAGTGGGACACCAACGGCGAAGGTGCCAAGTTCTGGCGCCGCTTCTCCATGGCTCAGAAGACTGCCGGCACGCACAAGGTCGAGGACGGCAGCCGCGCCTGGATGGCATCCATGGCGAGCGGCAGGCGCAAGCTCATCGTCATGGGCTTCATTGCGCTTGTGACGCTGGTGGGCATCATCGTGGGTGTGATAGTGTGGCGCGAGATCGTGTCGCCGTCGGGATCCACGTCGGACGAGCCTACGGCGGTGTACAAGGCGAACCTTGGCGCCAAGGACAACCCGGCGGGCACCACCACCAAAGCAGCCACGTCCACCTCGCGAAACGCAAAGGCGACGGCCACGGCGAGCTCGAGCTCGAGCTACTACAACCGCGCGCTGGCCGACGGACCGAGCGACGAGGGCTCGAATCTGCATGTGCGACGTGCGCTCGGCCACGAGCTCGTCACGCCCCGACGCAGGAAACGCCACTTTGGCCAGCCGGCGCCGGTGCAGCCTGTCAACAGCCAACCCTCGCTCGCCGAGCTCGACTGAAGCTTGCCATCGCTGCTCTCTCTCTTCTCTCACTCTCTCTTTTTCCATTGCACTTGTCTCTCACGCGGTTGACACCGCAGTCGCACTCCTTGCTGTTCTTTGTGTCTCGCTGCAATCTCCACACTCGTTTTTCCTCGCACAAGCTGCTCGGCGAGTGGGCCCAGTGTGGGGAGGGAGATGGTATCGATTGTGAAGTGGTTACGCGGGAGGTCTGGGTGACAGGTTGAGCTTCTTTTCGATGAAGCTCGTGATTTCGCCGAAGCGGTAGCTGAGGATGTTGATGGGAGCCACGTCGTCTGGTCAAGAGGACATGAGGAGGGGGAGGGGATTAGGATTTTGGTCTTGCCGAGTGTGAGTTGGGGTGGGGATGACTTACCGACTGGGGTGATTTTGCCGAAACGCTTGAGGGGGACGGAATCACCGCGTTCGAGGATGTGACGATGGTCAGCGGGCGCGAGCACCTTGGACTTTGCGTAGTACCACTTTTTCTTGGCGAGTTCGGCGGTGGGGTCGATGCGGGGCATTTCATTGTAGCCGACGATGTTGACGACGGCTTTCACCTGGGTCTCGACATCGCGTGCCTGGATCAAGCTCGTAAGCACGTCGCATCCGGTTCCGAAGCCGATCATGACAATCTTGGTGGTGGTGGATGCGCGTGCCAGCGACACGATGTTATCCCAAACGAACGCCGCGGCTTCATTGGCTTCCGCGATGCGTTCGCTGTCGTCGGTGACCGCTGCGCGCGGCATGGCATCGTGTGCGTACGGTTTCACCGCGCGGAACTCGCGCATGATGTTCATGTCCACCAATCCATACGCCTTGTCGCGCACGTACGACATGACCAGACTCGATGCATCCACCAACCGCATCGCCTCGCCCTCGATCGTCGAACCCAGTCGAGGCCGTCCCGAACGCAGATTGCCCATATCGTGCACAAAGAACACCACCGTCGAGAAACGCTCCAGAATGCCCTCGGAACACAGCACCTGGCCGGAAAAGTGAATGTCCGCCTCCGGCAGAGGCACCTCGAATAGGTCAAAGCGGTCGGCAAGCACCGAGTTGCGGTACTCGCTGACCAGGTCCTCGATGCGCACCGACGGCGGCGCATCGTGCGTGTCAAAGTCGACATCGTCCGCCTCAAGGTCCGGCACTTTGAGCGACTTCCAGTAGCGTTGGTGGAAGCGACACACCTCGCGCACCGTGTTGGCCGCGATCGTACTCGCCACTGTCTCCTTGGGCTCGACCGTGCGGCGCGCGAGAATCACCTCGGTCACAGCGTGCGCACTGTCGGCCACCGCATCGGGGTTGTACCCGCCCTCGAGCACCACAGCCACCTTGCCGTCGCAGAGCGAGGTGAGTGCATGCGTCATCTGCGCGTACCCGCCGGGCGTGACGCGGCTTTCGCCAATAGGGTCGCCCTCGGCAGCATCAAAGCCCGCCGAGATGATGACAAAGTCCGGCGCGAACTCGAGCGCGATGGGCATGACCAGGTGGTGGAAGGCGTACATGTAGTCGGCGTCGCCCATGCCCTTTGTAGGCCAGGGCACGTTGACGGATTTGCCCTCTCCTGGTCCTGTACCGGCGCTGTCGTAGTTGCCGTACTTGGAGCCCGGGTAGAAAGCGCCGCCTTCGTAGCGGTGGAGCGAGACGTAGAGCACTTCTGCGTCGTTTTCGAACGCGCGCTGCGTGCCGTTGCCGTGGTGGACATCCCAGTCGAGGATGAGGATCTTGCGGATGGTCTGCGGGTACTTTTGCTGCAGGTAGCGCGTGGCGACGGCGACGTTGTTGTAGAAGCAAAAGCCCATGCTCTTGTCCGGCTCGGCATGGTGTCCCGGTGGGCGGACGATGGCGAAGCCGTTGCGGATGCGGCCGGACGCGATCGCATCGCACAGCTCGATGGCGCCGCCGCACGAAAGCCGCGCAGCGAACGCCGAATGCTCGTTGATGTACAGCGAGCTGAGGTTCTCGAGCCTCTGCACCTGCTCCTTGATGATGTCCGGATGGTAGAGTGCGGTGCGTTCGACGCCGTCCCAGATGCCCTGGTCGTGGACGAGCATCACTTCGTCCTTGGTGACCTCTCTGATCTTGATGCGCTTCATGTGCTGGAGTAGCGAGTTCTCCTGCAACTTGCGGAAGATCTTGTAGATGCGCACGGGTCGCTCCGGATGCTCCGGGTCGATGGGGTTGGAGTGTAACATCATCTCGGACGAGTAGACGTAGCCGGTGCGGAACTTGTCGAGTGCGCCGGACGCCTCTTCGCGCGCGCCAAGACCGGTGCCGTTGGACATGCCGACGAGGTCGCGATCGTCGCTGCTGTGGGACGAGGTGGTGACCGACATGGCCGGGGTGAGGTTGGTGAGCGAGCCGGCGGGCGAGTGTGCTTGGCGCCCGGCGACGTACGTGGAAGCGGACGGCATGGCTACATCGTCGTCGTCGATGACAACGATAGCCTGCTGACCGTTGGTCCACTGCGCTGAGCGCGACGACTCGGCCATGATCGCAGGTCTCGTCTGCGAGACAGGACGCACCGCGTCAGTTAGGGTTGGAAGTGCCTAGGCTGGCTTGCCGACGCGATGGCTGAGTCGATGCGCTCCTGCGACTCCGGAGGGACAGATCCAAGTCTGCCTACGGTGACGGGGGAAGGCTCGATGATGGGCGTCAGAGAAGAGGACGTGCGTGGCTTATGTGTTGTGCCGGCAAGGTGGGTGGGGGAAGAGCGGAGAGATGAGAGTGATTGGCAGATTGACACGCCGGGCGCGTTTTTTGGAAGGCTCGGATTTTGGACCCTTGGAAAGCGCGTCCGGCTGTCGTCCCCACTCACCAAGGCGACCTCACAAGCCTCAACCACGGACGGTGCACATGCGCATGTTTGAGTAAGATACTGCTTGATTTGGTGGCCACCGAGCACGCTCAGTCGAAGGGAATGCGACGCACTCCGGAGCCAAACGGCTTCTCACCCAGCATAGTGGAGCTGAAACCTTGCTGGCGCTTCTTCTTCTCCTCCTCGGCTGCTGCGAATGCGCTGGGGATGGGGATGCCGCAGCAGTCGCCCCAGCCTGCCGCCTGACCCTCGCCGGTGCCGTGTGCGTGGCCTGCCGGGTGAATGTGGCCGTGTGCATCCTCCTCGACGTCGTCCTCCTCGATCTCGCCTGGAGCCGCCTCGGGGAATCGGAGGAGGCTGCCAAAGAAGATGTGCTGTGCGATGGGCAGCTTCTTAAGCACCTCTGCGCGGTACATCTTGATCATGCCCTCGTTGACCTTGGCCCAAGATTTTGCGCCCGAGATATCGTCGAGCATGGGCGAGTGCCAGCGGAGCGAGGCGGTCTTGACCGAGTTGATAAACTGAATGCAGGCGAGGTACATGTACTTGGGAGCGAACTCGTCGACGATCTCGGCGTCGTGGATGGCCTTGGGACGCAGATGGCGGTGGTTGCTGAGCTGGCCGGCGCCCCAGAGGAAGGGAAGGAAGTGGTAGTCGTCGAGACCCCACACGCCGTGGCTACCTGCAGGCTCGAGCCAGTAGGAGGACTGGATGTCGCGCATCACCTGGATGTAGCTCCAGAATACGCGTAGCACAATCGCCGGGCCGTCTTCTGGTAAGCGTAGGATGCGCAGCTTGCACAAGCAGAGACTGAGAGATATAAGCAGAATGGTTAGCATGTCAGCAGAGTGAGCATCAAAAATAGCAGAAGAGGTTATTGCACTTACAGCCAACAAGCCATGTTGAGCTCCATGCCGCTGCCGTAGTCGATCCTCTTCTCGTTGCCCCAGCTTTCTTGGAAGTAGACGGCGAGTTCCGAGCGAGCTGCTGCTGCTGTGTCCGAGTCGCCGTCCAGATCTGGGATGGAGCGATGCAGCCTGTCGTTGGCGTCGCGAATCTTTGCGTAAAAGGTGCGGAAGGCAGGATTGCCAAATCGGGAGGAGCCGATGGAGGCGTCGGGAGGCGTGGCTTGGCGAATCGCCTTGACCTCTTCCAGCGCGTCGAGGATGGCGCGACATGCAGGCGATACCTCGATATCGTCCGTCAGCATCTTGCCAACTACGCTGGTGTTGCAAACCCGAATGAAAGCGAGGATCTCGGCAAAAGCACCAGAGCTTTCGAATCGTTGCAGTGAAGCCGGCGAGACGATGCGCTTGCGCGGCGCTTCGAAAGTGTGATCCGACATGGTTACGGTTTCGATATCGCTGGGTGATGCTTGTGATTCTGTCGAGGCTGATGCAGTAGCGGAGGAGGCGATGGTCAAGCTGCCGAGGCTCGGCACTGGAGACGAAGAGGAGCTGGGCGCCGAGGGCTCGCGGAGCTTGGACACAAGCACCTCCTTGGCGGCATCTTGGACGGGCGCCTGGAACGCTGTTGGTGCCATGGTGCTTGCTGTGAGTCCCTTTCCACCGATGGTTGAATCGAGGTGATTGAGAAGGTGGTGGTGGGCCGTGGATGCTCAGCAGCTCTGCGAGGGAGAGACTTCGCAGCTCCACACCCACGGGCCAGGGCTGAGGCTCTTCTCGCCACGCCCAGGGTCCTCACTCTTTCCTCCGCGCGGATTTCGGAGATTGGCAAAAAAAGTTGAATATGTTCGACTGCTTTAGCTAACATTGCTGAAGTTTGATTTTCTCGCCAGGGTCCATCCGAATGTCTCCGCTGAGCTCAGCGATCTTCTGGCGGCCGCTCCACTTTTATTCGCCGCTAAGGTGCAAATATAGCACAGAAGGAGATGCTGCCAGATGCAGCGTTAGCTGATGCTCAACGTCAAGACTGACTGCCCTGGCGTGTACCGTTTACAGGTGCACTGGCTGCAAGCAAGTCGCTCTTCTCCTTCCACCACCACTACCTAGACTGGAGGCCACAACCACGATGATCACCTCGGCCGCTCGCACCACCATGCTCTCCAGGGCGACCTTGTCAACATCACGTACCACTGGGTGCACGGCTCTTCAACGTCGATGCTACGCCAAGGCAGCCGATGCGGTGCCGGGTCTTGGCTCGAAACCGACTGCGGACAAGGCAAGCTCATCGCAAGGCGGACAGCAGCAGTGGCAGCGCAAGCAGCCATTGGCAACCGCACAGACGCTCACGCTCTTCTCCGAAACACCGCAGGGACTGCTCATCGCGTTGCGGTCCACGCTACAGAGCATGACGTCGCTCGCGGCTAGGCTTGGGCCAGCACCCAACGCCAATGCGAGTCCAAAGCCCGGTCACCACGACCACGTCCTGCTGTATGCGCTCAGCAAGGATCTTCCGTCCCAGTACCTCAGCGAAGCCGTCTCGATCCTGCGCGGTCCCGATCCGGCTCCGGATGCATCGGCCTCAACCTCGCGCAAGCACGACAGCGGTCTCACAGCTGCACAGATCGCCGCCAAGGAGGCCGAGGCAGCACAGACGCGCGCAGCGGGCGCAGATGCCGACGCAGCAGCGGGCGCACGCATCGCTCGCGTCGGCATCCTCTCGTCGCCGCTTCCCTCGTCGCTCATCCCAGCAAACGCCATCGAGCCCGGTTCGACTCCCATCGCCTCTCCGACGCTCTACTCTGCCGCACTCTCGCTGCTTCCCGGCGTCAACGCGATTCCGTTCCGCTCGACCATCCCTGGTCGTGCCGAAGTTGCCGTGGGCCGATGGATGGACCGCAAGCCGTCGTGGCAGCAGGGTGCCGAGCGTCGAGCCGACCTGCTCGACGACGGCAACGGTGCGCTCCCCGGCGGCAGCCGCGACTGGCGCGACATCTGGGGCCGCGAGAATCTCGAGGGCAAGGTCCCCGCAGGGTTGGAAACGCTCGATCCGAACTCGGCGGCGTCGTTCATCTTCTTCTCCGACACCTCGCCGCACGGCCTCATGGAGGGGCTTGCGACGCAGTTCCCCGCGAGCTCCGTGCTCGGTCTCTCGGCGCCACCTACGCCGTTCGAGACGGGTCGCGATCAGACGCTGCTCATCTCGCTGCCTCAGGGCGGTGCAGGCGTGCAGCCGCACAGCAGCATCCACGCGGACGGCGCCGTGGGCGTGGCGCTCGTGGCGAGCAGCGATGCACGCGATGCAGACCATCTACCCATCCCCAGCGTCACGACCAACTTTGAGGGGCTCAAGCCCTTCGGTCCGCGCAGGGAGATCACGGCGGCGCAAGGCAATATCATCTCGAACCTCGACGGTGCCAATGCCGCACAGCAGTTCCTGCGGGATATTCAGACAAGATCACATCCTCTTGATACCGAGTCGGGTGGTGCGAAGGGAGAGGGAGTCGACGAGCAGGCACAGAGCATGTCGGAGCAACAGGCTCGTCAGATTGCGGCGCGCGTCAAGAAGGAGGAAGACTTCTTCATCGCCGTCTATGCGGACAAGACGGGCACCGACCAGCCGCTACTGCTGGCACAGATCCTGTCCGGCCATCCATCGCGCGGCACACTGTCCGTCGATACGCAGGTCGAGCTCGGCCCCGGTCCCGGTCAGCCGCAGGGGACGATGAAGACGTACGCGCAGTTCTACCAGATCGACCCAGCGTTGGTGTCCACCTCGGCACCAACGGGCGATGAGGTGAGTGCGCAAGTCAAGCTGCTCAGTCCCAGTGCGATCGAGATCCCCGGTCCGGATCCGAGCGTGTGGGTCACTCCCAGATTCCTCTTCCTCTCGCTGCCCGTGTCCAACGAGCAGCGTCCCAAGCCAGACCAGCCCAAGCCAGCACAGGGAAAGGTCAAGCACCAGGTCATGGCACTGCCCAATCTCTTTGTCGCTGCCTCCGAGCGCGGTTGGATCGCAGGCAAGGGCCAAACCGCCACAGACTCCAGACAAACTCCCCTGCTCGGCCTCAACAGAGACGCATCCTCCATCGTCACTTGCACCGTCCCACTCGCCAAAGCAACCCTCTCCCTGCGCGCCTCCAACAACTAGACTGCCAATCCAACCTTGCGCTAATCACATCCGCGTGCGAGGACTGTCGAATGAGTGGGATTGCGTACCAAATGACGTCTAGCGGAACATTCGGAGATACGCGAGCAGCAGTGCACCTGCACCCGTAGCCACACCGACCAGATACTACGCAGTCCAAGAGAAAGCATGTCAGTCACTTTGACCTCATCATCTGAGCACCGGATAATTTGGTATCGACTTACCTGGAGTACGTTGAACTTGGCGCTCTGGATGCTTGTCCTCAGACCGGCGATTTCGGACTCGATGCGCGTATCGACCTCCTTGATCTTGAGCGCATGCACGGCCGACTCGTCGCGAATGCGGCCCTTTTCGAGGTTGAGATCGAGTCTCACACCCGCCGTGGTGCGCGTGATCTCCTCCCTGAGCCTTTGCTTGAGCTTCTCGACGTCGGCCATGAGGCGTTCGTTTTCGCTCTTCATGAGCGCAAAGTCGTTGCGTTCCAGCAGCTGCAGCTCGGACTTGAGGCGCGTAAAGTCGACCTTTTGCGTGTAGTTGTTCTGGTCGCCTTCCTCGCGCGTCACGAGGCCCTTGGCGAGGTTGGTGATGCTCTCGTCGATCACGTCGCGCAGCGCCTCCGTCAGCACGTCCGCCTGCTCGCGCGACACGCCCGACGCCTCGAGCCGCTGCGCAAACGCCTGCGTGTCAAAGTGGTGCGACGTGTACAGCGACGAGGTTGTCGAAAAGCTCTTCGAATACGAAGGGTGCGTCGACGACGACGAGGAAGACGACGGCGATGAGAAGACGCGCGCTGGCAGAGGATGCGGCGAAGGAGGCGGCGGCGCCTGCGAATTGACGTACGACGCAGCAGAGAAAGAAGGTGGCGACGATGTCCAAGACGACGACGAGGTGGACCACGCTGAGGTGCTGTCGCGAATGAACGTGCGCAGCGGCAGGGCGGACGACAGAGCGGGTGGTGGCACGCGCGCGCGAATCCTTGTGCTGCTGGTTGCTGACGATGCCAAGCTTCGCGTGCCAGTGTGCACGAAACCAAGCACACTCCTTGACGTCGATGCGACGTTCATCTTGGGTCCAGTGTGGGTGAGAGAGGCGAGATGGTGAACGAGAAGGAGCAAGGCGGTGGTGACACATTCTCGAGATGGCGTGGGTCGGGTGGGGCGCAGTCGGACCTCGGCTGACCCGAGGTGCGTGCCGCATCCTCCTGATCGGGAGCCGATGCTCTTCCCGATCGAAGACAGGATCGGAAGTTGCTCGCCGATTCGCGCCTGTCGAGGTGGAGAAGGGTCAGGGTCCAACCGCCAACCGCTACTACCTTTGGCTCCGTCCCAATCGGCACTCATCCAGCTCGCAGCGCAGGCTAGCATCCAGCACACATGCCTCGTGCGCCGTCGCACGCTCATCGCCTCAGCTGAACACTGCGCATCGCGAGATCGCTCCCGTGATCGCTCCGCAGGGCGCCAGCGGCAGCACAGCAGCAGCATGTACCACCTCATCACCGGGCTGTACGCCGAGTGGACCAAGAAGCCGCGCTACAATGCGCTCATGGTGGGCGCTGCGGGCGTCGGCAAGTCGTGTCTGCTCGAAAAGGTGAGTACTGTCGCCACGCTCCGGTTCCAGCTCCTCCCGCTGAACATCCGTCCCTCCGCTGCTAGATCAAGAGCGTCTATCTCAAGAGACCGGCACTGCCGCCGAATCGAGTCGCTCCAACCGTCGGACAGAATGGTAAGCTCGACGCTTCCCCGCATTCAGATCGCACACAGCTGCTGACCTCACTCACTTGTGCGCGCTGCAGTGCTCGAGCTGAGTCTGCCTCGTATTCATCTGCACTTCTGGGACTTGGGAGGCTCGCCCTCGGTGCGCACGCTGTGGAGCAAGTACTACGACGAGTCGGATGCCGTCGTTTGGGTCGTCGACGCACGCCACTTTCTGCCGCTCCATCAACACGCAGACAAGAGCCCCACCTCGCAGGCCCCCGATGCGGGCACAGACACATTCGCCGCGCGCGAAGCATCCTGGAAGCTCCTGTGTAAGCAAACACCCTCGCGATCTTTGCACGATCTGTTTGCACTGCACTGACACCCATATACTTCTGGTCGGCGTGGGATCTAGCCGAGCTGCTCATGCATCCGAGTCTCGAAGCGTGTCCGGTGCTTATTGTCGCCAACTGCATCGACGAGTGCGAGTCGTCCGAGGGCCTCGAAGGCACAATCAAGCAGTGGTTCAGCGATAAGCTCGCGTCGGACGACACGGACGTGGCTGCTGCTGCGGGGGATAACGTTTTTGCGGACGACGAGGCGTACAGAGCGCCCTCAACATCGATGCTCAGCGAGAGAGAGTACGAGTGGGACGTGGTGCTGGCCAGCGCCTTTGACGGGTAAGCCGCCCTCACCTCCTTGCGCGTAGCGCTCGCAGCGTAACACTGACTGTCGTTCCTTTCAATGTAGCACGGGTGTGCACGATGTGGTAGATTGGCTTGCGGGCCGTGTTCAGCGCTCCTCGCCTCGCTCACAATAGCACCAGCCCATCCTGCCGTCATGCTGTTGGTGGCCGTAGCATGATCGGATGGTGATTGGCTGCACGCAGTCACGTGGGCGATTTTTTGGGGGGCTAATTTTTCCCGCCTTGCAGAGCGTGGAACCAAAATCCAGAGCCACCAACACTCTGCTTGCCTTCCTCACCACCACCACTTCGGAAAGGTAAGTTCGTACCACAAAGTTGATGCGGGCGGGAAGGGGCATCGACATGATGCATCTCCTTTTCACACGGGTAGGCCGGGCATCCTGCAAGATGCCCGGACTCGATGAACTCGTCAACAACAAACAACTTTAATATACTCTGATCCCCGTCCTCGCTTCGCCCGCCCGCTAGCCCAGTACCAAGACAAGGCCAGACAAAACTGACACCCCTCCTTGGCCTGATTTTGTAGTATCACAGCAGCACGGCACACAGGTGCAAGAACATTTTGGCAATTCGCACGTTTGATGGACAAAAGGTTTTGCGTACACCAGTGTGTGTTTACTTGGCAGGATAGTCGTAGAAGCCCTGGAATAAAGAAGGATGGATCAGCGATGTGTTTTCGATTCGCAGTGGCAGGAGTGAGTTGACGTACCTTTCCGGACTTCTTGCCGAACCATCCAGCGTCGACCATGCGGCCGAGCAGCACGGCGGGTCTGTACTTGCTGTCGGCCGTTTCGCGGTAGAGCGTCTCCATGATGCTGAGGCACGTGTCGAGGCCGATAAAGTCGGCGAGCGTCAGGGGGCCCATGGGGTGGTTCATGCCCAGCCGCAGCGTCTTGTCGATATCGTCCCTCGAGGCAATGCCCTTTTCGAGCGCCATGACAGCCTCGTTGATGAACGGCATGAGCAGTCGGTTGCTTACAAAGCCGGGCACGTCTTTGCTGGTGGTGACCTCTTTGCCGCATGCCTGCGCGAAGGCGCGCGAGCGATCCACCACCTCTGGCGCCGTCTGAATCGCAGGAATCAGCTCCACCAAAGGCATCACGGGCACAGGGTTGAAAAAGTGGATGCCCAATGCCTATTCCCGAAAAGCATCAGCATCTCTTCTTGGGTATCGCAAGCGGTGGGAGGGAGGCAAACTTACTCGGGCTGGACTCTTCCATGCTTCTTCCGATCCGGGCTTCACACCGGCCCCAACCGCGCTGGCAGCGATCTTACTGACACTGATACTGCTCGTATTCGTCGCCAGAATCGTCTCGAGAGGCAGCGTGCTGGCGAGCGTACCAAAGATCTTTTGCTTGACAGCGAGGTTCTCCGTCGCCGCCTCGATCACCATATCCGCGACCCCCTTGCTACCTGCAAAGTCCTCCAGCTTCTCTACAGTCACCAGCCTAGCCCTGGCTGCATCTGCATCCGACTGGCTAACCTTGCCTTTGGCAACGTCCTTCTTGAGCAGCGTCTCGAAAAACGCCACGCCCTTGGAAAGCTGCCCTGCCGAAGCATCGCAGAGCATCACCGAGGGAATCTGCGCCTTGAGTGCCGCGACATACGCAATACCAAGCCCCATCTGCCCAGCTCCCACCACGCCTAGCGTCTTGACTCCGTGTGCAACCGACATCTCTGCGAATGTAGTTGTCTGTAAGTGTGTGTGGTGGTGTGGGGAAGTGTGGAGAGAGTGGAGAGAGTGGAGAAAAAGCTGTCTGCTGACCGGCAAAGCGTGTTGTCTCCTTCCCACCCGGCGCGCCCGGACCGTCCTTTTGGCAGCGCCCAAAATTCCGAGTTTCCCCCCCGCCTTCCCTCCCGGTCAACCCGGTCAACCCGCTTTCACGTCGCCGCTAATCCCGACGCGCCGTCATTGCCACCAGGCCGCTCAGAGAGCAAACTGCAGATTGTGATTGTGATTAGAGCGACAAAATGTGATAGCGATGGATACAACCGCCGATGCACTCCGCCACTGCTTCAAGCGCAGCAGCAGACGAGACGGCGATACAGATATTAGCAAGGAATAGTCGGGAAGACGTCGTCATGAAAACAAGCGTTGGCACCACCTCCCGGAGGCACGCCGGGACGCCGGATTCGTAGATAGATTCGTAAAAGGCAGTCAAGCTGCCGCAGACATGACCGCTCAAGATGCATCCGATTATGCGTTGTTGGTCGAGGGTGCCACCGCAGCATCGCCAGTGGCATGCGCCGGGATGGGCGGCACGGCAGGTACCGTCTTGGCGAGGCGGAGCGGGCTCGACCCCGCACGATGCGAGCCCGAGTCGACCGACTTGCGGCCGTCGCTGCTGTTCTGCGCAAGCATGTCGGCCGACTTGAGCTGCATCGCCTCGAACACGGCGCGACCCACCGCAGGCCCGGCGTTCTGCTCCGGATCGATGCGGCCCGCCTCGAGCGCCTCGGTGTACTCTTCCACCGACCGGACGAGCTGGATGAAGCGGGCGTCCTTGATGAACCTCGGCACCGAGTCTGTAGCCATGAGCCGGAAGATGTAGTCCTGTATGCGCTCGTACAGCCTCACCATGACCTGCAGCTGGCTGGCGTGCAGCGGGATGCGGATGCGCTTGGCCATGACGGCCGCCTTTCTCTCCTCGATCGACGCCGCGGCGGTGGTCGGCGCTCCACTGCTGTGGGTCGCCTCGCTGCCGGCGCCCGTACCGCCGAGCTGCGTGGTCGAGTTGGACGGCGACACGGTCTGCGCCGAGAGCGACGACACCTTGGCGTCGGCGAGGATCTTGTTCATGTACAGGATGAGCTCGGTGCGCAGGTTATGGTCGATGTTGAGCTCGCACGGCGACGAGGGCGCTAGGTACGTGTCGTAGATGACAAACGCCATGCTCACCAGATCCTGCTGGTGCTTCTCCATGGCGCTGAGGCCCTGTGTGTCGTCATCGCTCTTGTCTTTGTTGTTGGCAAGCGCACCGGTGACGCTTCGGCCAAGCCGACGGCCCATGCCGCCCTTGGAGTCCTTGGCGGGCGTCTGCACCGCGACGGCGCTCGAGGTGGTGTGGAAGCGGCGCTTAAAGTCCTGCACGTCTAACCAGAAGCTCAGATTCTCTTCGCAAAAGTTCTGTCGCAAAAATTCGCGGAAGAGCGAACGCAGAGCGGGCTCCTCGAGGATGTTTTTGAGCCGGTTGGTGTTGCTGTCGCGGGTGCTGAAGGAGGAGTGGTCGTGGAGACCCTGGCCGATGCCGGCAGCGCCTCCCGCCTGCGCGGGCGCAAATTCGGCGCGCATCTTGGTGCTGGTGGACGACTTGCGCGCGAGGCGCGAGTCCTGCGATCCGGGACTGCCCGTGTCGTGGCCGAGCTGGGCGATCTGAGGCGAAGGGGCCACGGTGGAGAGCGACTCGTCGGCCATGCGCAGTGCGTCTTCCCTGCCGGGAGTGGCGACGCCGGAGGAAGGCGTGTCGGAGCCGTCCCAGCGCGCGACCTGACGACCCTTTTCGGTGACGCCGTACTGGGTCTTGTGGTGGCAGCGAAAATGGCCGTCGCTGACGCCGCCGCGACCGTCTTCGACACGGATGATGACGTCGCGGTCGTCGTAGGGCTCGACCTCGCGCCTGGACTTGTCAATGACGACGCGGATGAGGTCGAGGCGCTGGAAGTGCGCCATGATCTCGGCGGCCTCGTCCTTTCCGCAGACGGTGGTAAAGTCGCAGAGCCAGTCGAGCGCGCCCATCGAGTTGAAGGTGTGCTTTACGGTGCGGTAGCCGCGACCCTTGACCTTCTCCTGTGCGTCGGACATTTCGATGCCCAAAGTGCGGTCGACGGCTGGGTCGGCGTGGTCGTGCGACTTGTGCGCCGAGGCGGATGTGACGGCGTCGTAGTTGGGCGCACGACCGACAAAGCGGCGGAAGATGACCTCGAGGACGGGCGTGTTGATGAGGAGCTCGTCGTCGACGGAGCGCCTCTCGAGATGCAAGAGCTTCATGCAGATGGGCTGGGAGGAAAAGACGCGGAGGAGGTGGTCGCCGTTGATGCCGTTTTTGGTGATGAAGCGCTCGAGGATGTGGAGGCCCTTTGGGGTGAGCATGTAGACGCCCTTGTCCTTGAAGATGGGGTTGGATGCGTCGCCGGCGTTTTCGATGAGACGCGCGTCCATAAAGTGCTGGCAGATGCCCTTTGCCATGTCTCGGTTCATGCTAAAGGTGGTGGTGGTGGTGGTGGTGACGACGCGGCTGGGCTCATTGGGGTCGGGGACGCGGTTGGACTGGGAGAACTTGAGATGGGAGAGGTTCTCTGCGGCCTCGTCGGTGGTGAAGGAATTGTGGTAGGTCTTGAAGTACTGGCGATGTGTGCCGAGTTCGAGCGATACGATGAGGGTGGCAAAGAGGTCGTGCGTGTCCTTTGCGAACGGTCTGCCTCTTCTTGTGGTCTTCATCATGCGGCTGGTGGTCTGCTGCTTTGTTCGAGTGGCCAAGTCGCCAGGCAAGCTTCCGGAACTGTCGGTGGGAGCCATGTTGGCGAGCGTTGGGTGACGCGGGAGTTATAAGAGCCGCGACGCCAAGAGGATCCGAGGGGAAGCCGGGTGGACGGGCCAAGAGCGCAGTGTGGTAGCCGGGGTAACTTGGAGGCGTATGCACTGGCGAGGTATTGTTGATGGGGGCGAGGACGGAAGCCAAGAAGCGAGACGGGCTCGGGTGCAGCTGGCGACCTGTGTCGAAGGGGGGCCCGAGCAGAAGAAGCAGCGGAGCAGAGAGGCGTGCCGATAAGATGGAAGGGTGAATACGCGAGGAGGTCCGAGCGGATGCACGCGCTGGGGTGCGAGCAGATCTACACCAGAGACGAGGGGGTCGGAGCGATATGAAAGTGCGTCAAGGGCGTGAGGAGATGGCGGGAGATGTGCAGCCAGGATGCAGGAGAAGGAGGAGGGATCTGAATGGATGCAACGAGAAGAAGGCGGTGCGTTGGCAGCAGTACGCAACGTCGGACGGTCGGATTGATGCGAGAAGTGTGGTGTGGTGGCGCTGATCGAGCGACGTAAGAAGGAGGCGTGCCAAAAGAAAGCGAAGACGGACGGAACAATGCGCCCGCTGTCGGCTTCGAGAGAAGACAAGGTGAAGAGGAAGAAAGGGGTGGCCGACAAGCGGCGGCGGCGTTGGATGACGAGGGTGATGGCACAACGACAAGGGACGAGCGGTGGCAGCGTCGGCAGACAAAGGGGACGGTGCACTGCACACGAGGCCATGGCGCGCGCGCATTGGATTGGGATGAGGTGCGGCTGCTGGCCACTCTCCGACTCTTGACGAAAGAGGCACGAGGCAGCAGAGAAGGCCCGCTCCAACCGCCCCTCCGACGGGTGGAGTCGAGCCAAATTATTGATGAATTCCGCGAAATATCTCGAGCAGCCAGCCAGCCTGCCAGCGCCTTGGAAAAAGTGGGAAATGCAGGCTGCGCGTTTCCACCCGCTTAGTGCGGTTGAGCGTGGCTCGGCAGTGTGTCCAAAAAAAAAAAAAAGAAAAAGAAAAAAGGAAACAGCTGGTTCACGCGGATGGCCCGACGAGATCCCCTGGAGACGGGCCAGCCCCGCCAGCCTCTGCATGATTGGATTGGATTTGCAGCAGGGACGGGAGTGACCCTGAACTCAAACATCCGCTGCTGCTGGTGGTGCCGCGTGCATTTCACTTGGCTTTGCTCGGTCAACCAGCGGTGGTCTGCATTGCATCTCGATTGAGCCGACGCGCTGCACTCGCGACCGAAATTAAGTTCACACTCTAGACCGCACCAGCATCACCTCGTTTTGGAGCCAGGCGGCGTCTTTGGATTTTCCGGGCCGAAGCTGCTCTCGGTCTGGGTCCACCCCGAGGCAGCGATACGGCATGGTGTGAGCTGTCGATCCCTCTAGCTCCACGGACACGCCAAAAAGGGCCCGCAATTCGACCGCAGTCTTTCCAGATTGGATGCTGGATAGAGGGAGTTGCTCAAAGTGGTGGCGCCGCCGCCGAGCTGCATCACGTCCCCACGCCGCCAACCTGGCGTTGTCAGGCAGACAAAGGGTGGTCACCTGCCACTGCTCATGACCTTCATCGCACAGTTCCGCGGTACCGCCAAAGCGAACAGCGGCTTGCTGGACCGCGTCGCTGTTGATGTGAAAGTGATGACATGAGAAGAAGAGGAGCATGAATTTCACCCTCGACAGCTGGCGGTGGCATGAAATTGCCAGTGCAGCCCGCAGCAGCCCGCAGGAGCCCGCAGCCGCCGCCCCACCGCCGCACCCGGCCACGTCGAAACTCTGAAACTTTCAAACAATTCCAAAATTTCCCGACCGACACCGCTCCCCCGCTCCCCCACGCTACCGAAAGAAGCTGCATATACTGTAGACACCGAATCACGACCCGCGCTGAACCCCTCTGAGTAGAAGGTCGGGTTCGACGGTGCTGCGAACACAGCTTTTGTCTTGTAGCGGATCGCTGCGTCTCGCTTGCTTGCACGCACGGCCGTCCCTGCCATGTGAGCAAGCCATGTGAACACACCTCACGTGGAGCCATCAAGCTCCACGAAGAAGCATCATAAAAAGTGTGGCGCGCGTCCAAACGCTGCAACGGGAGGCATTCTAGACTGGTTGCGTCGACGCCAGCTGATCCTCGAGCCGCGCCATGTGCCTGCATCGTTCTCGGTGGCGGTCCCAACACGGCACACAGCATGCACAGCATGTGCAACAGCCACCTACGACCACCGCCCTCAGCCAGTGCGCCTCCAAGCCCCCCTCTTGGCAAGCCCTCCCGGCCAGGAGTATCGACTTTGCCCTGCAGCCCGAGACGGAAGCGGCGCTTGCCTTTGACCCGAAAATTTCGCTAGCAACAAGGCTTGGAAGCATGTCGACCTTGATCGTCCGGCACACTTTACCGGAACGGTTCCGTTTTGCCTGTTTCGACAACAAACGTGTGAGAGAGGGGTCCAAAAAGTGGCGATCTGTTAGACCTCAGCATCTGCTTTTTCTGTGAGCGCGCTTTTTCAGAAAGTGACACAAAGCACCGTTGGTCGAAGAGCCTGAGCTGCCGAAGCGCACCGCACGGCACACCACACGCGCCACGCACACGGAGTGTTCCGAGACCCGGACGCTTAGCCTTCTCATCCGAGCGCTCGCCTCCTGGTCAACGCAACCACAAGCCCTCTTCAACCCACCAACCTCATCTGGCTCGCTCAGCACGCTGGTCCGTGCAATAGGCTGCTCTGACCCTCATCACGCTTCTCGCACTTTGGGCCGAGACCAACGACGCACGCCGGCCTCGCCTTGCGCCGCTATTCATACATCGAAGCGTGTCTCGACATAGCTCTTGCGGTCCCGATTCCGCGCAAGCCGACACACGCACCATCGCCCGCACTTTGACTTGTCGACGATCGTACATCCTTCACCGAGGCAGAAGCTGTCGCGCCGAAGAGCATGTCACCGCACCGAGCTCGTCGAATCCAGCCATAGTCCGTCGGATCCGTAGGGCGAAGCGCTCGGCGGCGACGCAGCTGCCAGCATGGCCATCACGCTGCAGACGGTGCTTCCGAGCAAAGTGCTGCCGCGCGCGCCCAGTCCGAACGCGGCGTCGCCCAACCCGGGCGTGCGCTCGTCCATCACACAGTTCATCCCAGCCTCGCCCGACGCCTCTCTCGACCAGGATGCGTTTGCCACCTCGAGCGCCGGTCCAAATGCACTCGACGCTCCATCGACCCCCGGGGGCAGTCAGTATGCTCATACACGCAGCCGTGGTCTCAGCACGAGCTCGAATGCTCAAAGCGTATACAGCGCCGATGGTGGCACAGCTGGGCTGAAGAGTCCCATGTCACCGATCGCGCTCGGGCGCAAGTCGATGTCCGCCGGCGCGGGGTCACGCAGGGGCATTGCGCACAGCATCCGCGTGCTCGGCGTGGATCGCGATCCGGACTTATTCGACATGGCACCGCTCAGCAGTGGTCAGGTCGATGTCTCTTTCGAAGCGACGCTGCGAGCACAACCACCAAGCAGCAAGGGAAAGAACCGCGCTCGGGATCCTCTCGACGACACCGAAGCACACGCGCTGTTCGATGTCGACCTCGAGTCGGGTCAGCCTGCGTCGAGTCAGTCGCGAGCGACTAGATTGTTGCAGCTCGGAGTGCAGTCGATGCCATGGAGCAAGTCGCGAGCACGGACGTCGACCGACGCAACCCCACCCGCTGTGCCGTCGTCTCTACCCCAGTCGCTCGACATTCCGCGCGCACACGCTAGCCTATCGGACGATGGAGACAAGCAAGGAGGCGGGATCGAGGACGAGGATGGTGGGGACGATGATCGGCAGCATCTGCTGTACAGCGGAGGCGAGGCAGACCGGCCGGGCTTCTTTGCACCGGGAGACCGAAGTTTCGGGTACCACACGCTTGGTGGTGCACACGGCGTTTACGGTGGCAGGGTGGGATTCGAGCCGCTGTTGTGGAGGGAGCGCATCTGGATGATGACCGGTGCGTGCCTTGTTGCGGTGGTCGTGGTCGTGGCCATCTTGATCAGCATTGATGTAATTGATTGGCCAGGCGACGGGATCGGAAACAACTAAAGAAGCCGCCTAAGGCACTCGAAAACTGCCCCCATTGTATTTGTATCTCGAGCATTATGCATTTCAGCCCGATCCGACCGCACAGCGAGGCGACTTGTGGCAGCAGTGTGGGATGGTGAGCCGGGTGGTGTCGAGATGTTCGGAATTCGGAGAAGGAGATGGTGACACGACGGTGATGGTCACCTCGGCAATCTTTGTCCCACATGGAACGATTGCCCCGTCGCGTGGTCCTAGCTTGGGCCAGGCTTCTTGTGTTGGACGTCGGGGTGCTTGTTGTCGGCGGAACAGGGTCGGAGTTCGGCCGCGCTGAGAAGGAAGGCCGCAATGCAGAGGCCGATTTGACTGTCATCTCGCATGGCACAAGGCGAACACGGACACACCTCTTCCGCTGTACCACACTCACGCTTCGAAGTACGAAGCGTTCGGGACGACGCTGATGCACTGACCGATGGAGCGTCGTGGGGAAAGCGACAAATAAGCTCCAACTAACTCAGTTCCGCACGCCGGATCATCTTGCTCCGTGCCCACCCTATGCCGTCTCCTGACAGCTTGCCGATCGACAAATCGTCTCGTCTCCTCAAGGCAGCAACCATCACCACTTTCTCTTTACGGGCTTGTCGCTGAATACCGCCAAGCAGTGTGATGTGTTCAGGCAAGAGGATGGATGGCGGGTGGCAAAGAGGGCGGAGTTGTACCACCAAAGGGATCGGCGGCGTGCGGCGGGAGAGTCACAAAGTGAGACCGGCATCGGCTGCATCTCTCCTTGGACCCTGTCGAATGCCTGGGCGACTCGACGCTGCAGTGCGCGTGACACGTTGAGCGTCCGTATGCTCGGCTAGCGTTCTTTTTAGCGCCAAGGCACGTCCTCTCATTCCGCCCGACGAAATCGACGCACGTTGCCCGCGCCGCCTCGTCCATTAGCGCCCAACCGCGCGCGCCGGCGTCGATTCGGATTCCAGATGGCCGCTCCGCGAAAGCGTCGTGCGCTCGGAATGTCGGCCCCAAGCTTGGCACTCGTCCACAACCCTCTCTTCTCGGCTGCCCGGTCCTTCGTTTCGGCTGCACGGCGCCCGAGTTGTAGAGATCGTTGCGCTCGTGCGCCGGCCGATTAGCGGCAGCTCGTACATCGAACCTAATGTAGCGCTTCGTGCGAATGCGTGGCGAGGACGAGCACCGCGCCACACGCTCACTCGGCGCCTCCGACGGCAACGCAGCACCGGCTATTGCGACAGAGACTCATACCTGCGAGTGACAATATTAGCCGGCTGTCAGATATCCATATAAGACCAGATGAATGAGGCGGTCATCAGGCGTTGGTTGCTCCTCATACTCCCCTCTCCGCCCAGGCCTCTCTATACCCCCCTGTCCCTCAGTTACCCTATCCAGCGGTTGCTGTTCTAGACGTAGATCGCCATGAAGCTGCTTCAGATTGCTTCTGCTGTTGCGGTTGCTGCGCTGTCGGCAACGAGCGTGTCGGCATCGCCGCTCGACTCGGACGTGCTCGCCTATCCTGCTGGCGTCCAGCGCTCGGTCGAGGCGCGAGAGGTGGAGCGTCTCGTGGCGCGCGACAACACCGCACCCACCTCGCCGTTGACCAACTACCAGCAGTACCAGTTCCCCGCCCAGCTCTCGCAGGCCGCCTAC
The DNA here is from genome assembly GCF_000747765.1 of Moesziomyces antarcticus. Taxonomy (NCBI): domain Eukaryota; kingdom Fungi; phylum Basidiomycota; class Ustilaginomycetes; order Ustilaginales; family Ustilaginaceae; genus Moesziomyces; species Moesziomyces antarcticus. The sequence goes on from NW_014639002.1 coordinate 498,215, forward strand.
TGTGGCCAGCCCGTCGGCGCCAAGGTGGGCGACGCGCAACTGCTCTGGACCGCCGGTGACGGTCGATCGACCCCGATGACGTTTGTTGCCTACTCGCCCAGCAGGGGCGTCATCGTGTCGCACCAGGGCACCAACACCTCGAGTTTCTCTTCGATCCTCAACGATGCCGACTTTGCGCTCGACCCGGTCAACTCGCGTCTGTCGTACCTCGGCAGCGTCAAGGTGCACGGCGGCTTCCAGGACACCTGGCTGCGCACCGCCGACTCGGTGCTCGCCCAGGTCAAGTCGGCGCTCGCCGCCCACCCGGGCGCTGCCGTGCTCACCGTCGGCCACTCGCTCGGCGCCGCCATCTCGCTGCTCGACGCGCTCTACCTCAAGAAGCAGCTGCCCTCGTCTTCGGTCAAGTCGGTCGTCTTTGGCCAGCCCAGGACGGGCGACAAGGCCTTCGCCAACGCCGTCGACGCCAACCTGCCCGGCTTCGTGCACATCAACAACGGCCGCGACCCCGTCCCACGCCTGCCGCCCGCGATCGACTACCAGCATGCGTCGGGCGAGATCTGGATCAACCCCGCCAACTCGCTCTCCGCCGTCACCTGCCCCGGCCAGGAGAACAAGAACTGCATCCTCTCGGTCAACCCCTTCACCTACGATGTCTCCGACCACACCGGCACCTACTTTAACGTCCACATTGCCGGTCGTGGCGAGAACTGCCCCGCCGTCATCGGATGATCCCTGAAGCAACGAGCAGAGTCTGCGTTTCTGATGGATCCAGGTGCTCCTCGTTGGTTTTGCGCCTGCTCTTCCTCCTCTGCCGGTTGAACCCCACATTCCTTTCCCTTTCAAGTTACAAAAGCAGCCTGGTTGCTGCGCCCTGCCCCGTCGTTACCAATCCGTCTTGTCATGGGCGATGCAACGGAATAGATCCTGTTCTCCTATTCTCGGAAGTGTGTGGTTGCGTAGGGCAAAGATGAGCGGCCCGATGAAAAGCCTACATCGCGATCTCACACGTCGATGCGGCGCGGATGATTTCACGGAAGCATGCGCGGGGTGTGACTTTAGAAAAAACACGTGTGACGTCGAGGGGAGCGCGGTAAACACGGCCGGGAGCCCCGAATTTGGGCTATTTCTGGCCGTAGCGGTGTGATGAGCAGAAAGGTGTGTGGAGAGTCGGAAGCTTCCCTGCTCGACCCGATTGGACCGACCGACCAAACAAAGGCCATCGCCTCCACCCCTTCACCCTCTCACGACCACACCACCGCTACCCCACATCCCCACATCTCCTCCATCATGCTGCGACGCATCGCCAGCCGCACGCTCCGCGAGCCCGTCGCTCGCCCGTCGTCGCCTGGACCCCAGCCTGTCGCCGCCACCTCGGCTGCCGTGCTGTCGTACCAGTATCAGCTGCTGCAGCAGTCGCGCGGCCTCGTCTCGTCCGTGCTTCTCAGCAGCACCCGCGACGCTTACGAGACCAAGAAGATCGCCGAACTCAAGGCAGACCTCAAGTCGCGCGGCCTCGCTTCCACTGGCCGCAAGGACGACCTCATCAAGCGCCTCGTCGACCACGACTCGTTCGTCAATGGTAGCACCGCCAACATCTCCTCCATTCCCAGCTTGCGCAAGAAGTCCACCCTTGCCTCGCTCCGCGACGGCGCCAGCAAAGACGCCAACAAGGACGCCAAGAAGGCCGACGCGCCCGCTCCCCCCGCGCCCACCTCCCAGTCCGGCCATGCGGTCGTGAAGGGTACGCCTCCCTCCAAGGACGGCGGCGAGCCCAAGGGCCCCATCGTCGATGCCGACACCGCCAAGGCCGTCGCAAAAGCCTCCAAGCCGCTCGGCAGCATGAAGGAGTCCGAGACGCCCGCCAACCTCGAGCCTGGCACGGTGCACAACGCTGCTGCCGACGGTCTCGCCGGCGATGCCACCGCCAAGGCGTCGCCCTCGCAGCCCGACGAGGGTCCGGCCAAGAAGACCACGCCGCCCGGTCTGCCGCCCCACAAGGCGCCCCAGCCCAAGGAGACTTTCAACGTGCAGATCCCCTACTACCCGGACGCGCCCGTGCCAGGACCCGAGATCCCCGTGGTGACATCGTACACCTCGCCGCACCTGCGCCAGCCCGCCAGCTCGACGGACAACTCGCCGTTCATGCCCAAGGCCATCAGCGTGTCGGCGAGCTCGGCCATCTCGCACGCGTCCGACATGAGCGAGCACTCGAATTCGAACTCGGACGACTCGTCGCGCCAGAAGGGCATTCTTGCCGAGATCCTCGCCGACATCCAGGCCAGCACGGGCAGCGACGGTGACAAGCAGTCGGCACTCAAGGGCATCAACAAGAGTGTCGATGCGGCCAAGGATGCGTGGTCCAGCGTCGCCGAGCAGGCCAAGGGTGCGTTTGCCTCCGCGGCAGGTGGCGAGTCGTCGTCCTCGTCGGGATCGCCCGGATCGTCGGGCTCGGGCTCGTCGTCGCGCAGGACCAACCGTCCGCTGAATGAGCAGGAGCGCTCGGGCGCATTTGTGCTCGCCGGCATCGTGGTGGGCGGCTTCGTGCTTGGTGGCCTCGGCAAGCCGAGCAAGGCCAAGGACGCCAAGGATGCACACCACGACTCGAACAGCACGCAGCCCGACAGCACCACCGAGGCCAAGAGCGTCAAGGTGGTGGTTCCTGTCGCGGCGATTCCAAAGGGCGACCGTGCGCGTGCCGAGGAGGACGCCAAGCCGACGGGCAGCGCCGTGCCCGTGCCTGCGGGCAGCAAAGTGCTGGCGCCCGTCATGTGTGTTCCCAAAGGAACTCAGCTTTCTGCCGGCGTGGATGCGAGTGCTGCGCTCGCACGCCTCGCACAGCTGTCCACTTGCGAGGTGAGCATCACCCGTTCCTAAGCCCCTCCCCCACTAGGCCAACTATGTAGATATGCACTGGCTATCGATTATGCATCCGCAGTGTGCTGACTCCATGTCTGTTCTGCGCTTTTTGGGAAGGTTTCGGATGCGATGCTCAAGCTCAACCTGAGCGGTGGAGGGTATTTGCCTGGCATCGAGATGTACTCTCCCAACGGCGCGGAGAATGTACGCGTATGTGGACCGGCTTGTACGGTTCGAATGGTTTCTCAGCAGGACACTTCGGCGCCCAAACCTGCGCGTCACTTTGTTGATTCTGCCGAGGGTCACGAGGGCAGCGTTATGGTGATCGCTGCGCCTTCGCTCGCTAGGTCTGCAGTATGGGGTGGACTTATGACTGCCCGTGCGCAGTACCTTGGTCTGCAGGGGGTAGTGGTCGACGGTCGATGCCGCGATCTAGCCGAGCACCGTGATGCCGGGTTTGCAGTATTCGCAAGAGGCCATTCGATCCAAGGCCAAAGCCCATTCACCCGACCAGCCCAACTTCAAGTCCCCATCACCATCTCCGATCCAACCATCACCAGCGAGGGAGACAAGCTCAACCCTGCTCCTAAAGAGGTCACGGTGAGACCGGGAGACTTGGTGCTTGCTGATCAAGATGGAGTCGTGATCGTTCCACCCGAGAACGTCGAGGAGGTGGTTAGGCTGGCGGAAAAGGGTAGGGCGGAAGACGAGTTGTGCATGCGAGATATTCGTGCCGGTATGCCCGTCCAACAAGCCTTCGCCAAGAACCGCACCAAGTAGACCACACCTCCTTCCACTGTCAACAGCAGCTATCCCATCCACACCACAAAACACGCGATTGCAAGATTGAACGTCGTGATGAATTATGCCGAGATGGCTGGGTTTTGCAGCCAGTCGAGTGCCGGGTTCTCCAGATGATCTGTGCCGCATCGACAAGCCTCAATGTCAGCATTCCTGTCTTGGATCGACGCTGGTGGCGGAGACTTACCGTCGAAGTCAACGAGCTGTTCCCAGTCGCCGCTGGTGTTCATGGCATCGTACAGCTTCTGGACCTGGTCTGGCTGCTGCAGTGTCAGCGCCTCCTGCTTGAGTGGCTTTGGCTTTTGCTCCGTCTTTCCCTGGGCCGCTGCGACGGGGTATGCAGTCATGGCGTGCGTGTTCGGGTTCAAGATGGTCGCATTGTTGACGTGCACCAGCACCGCCTCCCTCCGCGCGAGGCCGGCGATCTTTTCCGCGAGTCGCAGCGCGTGCGTTGACGGCGCGACCGTAGCCACGAGTTCGGGCGCCTCGTACACGCCCACCACCACGAGCTTGCGCGTAGCAGCGTACGATGTCGCGAGCGAGAGCGCCGCTTCGGCAGCGGGCGCGAGCGACGTCCAGTGGTGCGAAAGCGGAATGCTGTCCGTGATGAGCAGTTCCGACGAAGAAGAGGCGTCCGCGAGCAGGAGGCCCAGCACGCGAGAGGTCGGGTACTTGGCTGCGTGCAGCACGAGCTTCTTGTACGCCAGTGGCGACACGCGCACCGAAGACACCGTCGACATGGTCACGATCCGTACAGAGGTGGGTGCAGAGCGTAGAGCAGTTGTGGGAAGATTGAACGGGATGGCGTGTGCACCTGTGTTGTCGATCCCCGATCTGCCATTACGGCGTGTGGGGTTTGTGCGTGTGCGTGTGTTTCGGATCGAGCCCACTGTGAGCGCGACACAGGTCGTGGAAAGGGAGATGGAACTCACTCCGGGAGGGCATAGTTCTCGGCCGACAGTTTTCGGCTGACACAGCGAACGGGGCCTCATCTGAATCCCCGATGCTCATCGACCCATTTGTTCAAATCCAGTGCGAGCGAGGCGAGGGGCTGTAGTCGCGAACGCGCGGAGTCCTTTTGATGTTTTTGGCGTGTCAGCGTGCTGCTGTTGTGCACGCAAACACACACTCGTGCTGTTCACCAATGCACCCTGGCGTGTCCATCTCCACTCGTGCCCATCGTCGACCTAGCCATCCGCCCTCATCCTCGACTCCGCCTGCTTCGTTACTCTACGCATAGAACCTCGCCTGGAGTGCTTTTCGACCTTCCCACGTCCATCTTTTGGATCCAGCTCTTCCCACCGGAACCGCCGACGGCGTGCATAGATACGCGGATCAACCGACCAGATTGCACGCATCACCCTGCGTCACTCGTGACCCGGCCCACTCACGACCTTGGCAAGCATGTGCTGAGTCTTGCTACCTTTTACACTCACAAGAGCGCGTCATGCCGCTCGCCTCGACCAACGCAAAGGCGCGTCTGGCGGCTACCAAGACGCGCCAGCCCATCGCCTCGACCTCCGCCTCGACATCTGCGTCTGCTTCGGCTCATCCGACTGCCGCGTCCATTCGCAGTAGAGTGCCTCCCTCAGGTCATGCCTCCCTACACGATTCTGCGCTCTCGCAACCCCAACCGTCGCGGCCGTTGCAACTCCAGCTGCCGCCTCCCCTCCCAACACTTGTCGATCTGCAGACTGCAAACAAGATCGCGCCCTCATCACAGGTCATTAGCGCACGCTTGCTATCACTCGCACGCTCCTTTCTCGCCATTCAACCGGACACCGCCTCGCCCGACCCCCTAGACTGGGAACTCGATCTATGCACAGCCACCTTCTCCGCCGTCTATGCAGTCTGCCTCGATCCTGCCTCCACCCTCGCTCGCAGGACGCTCGCCCGATGCGCTCGTCTAGGCGGCTTCAACATCGTCCTGCCCTTCGCGCCGGCTGGCAGCGCCGCCTCTTCCACCGTCTCTCCCTCAACGCTAAGCTCGCATGACCCGCACGACGTTCCGGGCGCTCACGCCTGCATCCACATCCTCCAGCAAGGCTCAGCTGCTACCTTCCAGGATTCCGACAGCGCCAGAGAGTATCGAGACGCCAACCGCGTCCTTGGACGTGCCTCGGATGCTGCAGATGTTCTCAGCATACTCAACGACAAGGTGCTTGGAAAACGAAAGGCCTCGGACACCAAAGGTGACCTCACCTCCACCGCCCAGCCCGTGCCGGCACACGCTCGCTTCGCGTCACAGCTCCAGACAGACGTTGCTCACGCCTCTTATTCACGCAACCGTGTCGAGGAGGCGCGAGCCACTTTCGTCCATGCCTTGGAGCAAGACCCCTTCAATTGGCGCGCATGGGCAGGGCTTTGCGACACTGGCTACGGCTCGGGTTCTGCGAGTCGGCATCTCGGTCTGTCCGCTCTGGATCGCCTCTACTCCAAGATCGTGGTCGACGTGCAGGCGCCATACGTATCCATGGAGGCAGCACTCAAGTCTGCACCCGCCTTCTCGGCTGGCGGCCACGCATCCTCCTTGGCCATGGTTCGCAAGGTGTCCGAAGACGGATCGAACAAAAAGTTCAAAGTCTCCTCGGAAGCTCCCCCCGTGCCTCCCCTGCCGACCAGCGACAACCGTACAGCACCCTCTTCTGCCAAACCGACGGGCAACCTCACGCCTCCGCTCCCCACCACTTCGGCGAGCAGCGTTACGGCAACTCGGCTCCATCCACCCTCGCGCGCCCTCTCCGCTGCACAGACCAACACCCACCATCTCGACCCCTTGCCTTCGGAGCAGGACGACGTCAAGGCCTCCAAGGTCAATACTGTCATTTCGCGGCCAACTCGCAACGGCGCTGTTCGCACCGCCACCATCACCGATGGCACCACGACGCAGAACGGCCGACAGCTACGCTCGACAGCTCAGAGAACGGGGCCGGCAGCCGCGCCGACCAACGTGGCCGCTCGCGCCCGTCCCGTCTCGGCCGTGCAAGGCAGGGCCGGCGCAATCAGCCAAGCCGGCAGCGTCTCGTCGACCTCATCGGCGTCGTCTGCATCCTCAATGACTTCGCGCGCCACTGCCTCGACCGCTCGCACCGCCGTGTCCACGCGTAGGGCGGCGACAGCCACGACCAGCCAGCCCACAGCGCGCGTCGGTACCGTCAAGTCCACTGCGCCAGCTTCTGCGCGGAGCGACACGGCCGTGAACGGAACCGCCGCTGCAACGAGGAGGGTGCCGACAGCAAGCGCTGCTCGCTCCGCGACGGCTAGTTTGAGCCGGCCGGGCAGCGCCATGTCCAAGGCCAGCTCGACCTCGATCAGTGGGCAGAGCACCACCGCTCGTGCCAATGGATCGCTCGCATCCGCCCGCACCGCCGCCGACGCCATGCGCCAGAAGGAAGAGGAGACGGCGAGGGCTAAGCTCGATGAGCTTGTCGCGCTGCGCGAGTCGTGCATGCAGCGTCTGACCGCGCTCGCTCACCAGCATGCCGCAGACCGGTACATCCTGGCCCTGCTCGCCCACGTCGGAGAGGCGTATCGACTGCTACGTCTGTGCGAAGGGGACAAGGCCGCGGCCGCGCTCATGCAGAACGTGCTGCCGTCGATCGGCGCTGCTGGCCAAAACGAGAACCCAGTTGTGGAGCCGCGAGCGCCAACGGATGGGCAGCAAGACGATGCGGACGAGCTTTCGTCGATAACGGCGACACCCGAAGCGACGCGCCTGCTCGATCTGCAAGTCAAGGACAGCCTCATCCACCACTTGCTGCTCGGCCGAAGCTACGCCGAAAGTGCGCAGTATGCATCTGCCGAGACGCACTTTGCTGCGGCGCGCAAGCTGAATCCGTTCGTGGCGAGTCACACGGACATCTACTCGCTCGTGCTTTTCCACCTCTCGCGCGAGGTCCAGCTGTCGGCTCTGGCGCAGCACCTGGCCATGGTCGCTCCGGGCACCGCCGCCACCCACGTTGTGGTGGGCAATGCCTTTTCGCTGCAGAAGGAGCACCAGACGGCGCTCGTGTGTTTCCAGCGCGCGGCGGCGGCGGCGCCCGACTACGCTTATGCCTACACGCTCGCGGGCCACGAGGCGCACGACCTCGGGCTTCACGACGAGGCCATCGCGTACTTTCGCAGCGCCATCCGCTGCGACCGCCGGCACTGGAACGCCTGGGCCGGTCTAGGGCGTGTGTACCTCGGCATTGGAGAGCACGAGCATGCGGCGTGCAAGAGTCTGCAGCAGGCGATCAGTATCAACCCCACCAACCACCTGCTGTGGGACTTGGTCGGCTGGACTTTTGCGCTCGTCAGCGCGCCCGCCAAGGCACTCGAGTGCTACCACCGTGCAATTGAGCTCGCGCCGGCCGCGTCGGTGCTCACGTACTTGCGCCGGGCAGAGCTGCTGCTGCAGCAGGGCGATGTTGAGGCGAGCCACCGCGATCTTGCATGCGCGCACGACCTCGCGCCGGAAGAGGCGAGCATCCACATCCTGCTGGCCCAGTCGTACATGCGCCTAGGCGGCGGCGCCTTCTGCCACCTCGAGACGTCGGGTGGTGCGGGCCAAGGTGGAGTCAAGGCCGGATCGGCGCTGCGGGCATCGGGCGTGATGGTGTTGCCCAAGGCATACCATGCCGAGATCTCGCACCATCTCAGCGTCGCCGTCGACCTGGATCCGTCGCTGCTCCGCGTCGTCAAGAGCATCTGCGAGGGCTACAAGAATCTGCCGGGCAGCAAGCTCAGTGTGCACGCGCACGACCTCACCGCCGCGTCGTTTACGCAGTCGCATCTATCGGCGGACTCGGCGGGGCTCTCGCACTACGATGCGTCCAGGGCCGAGTCGGACGCCCGACACGCAGACTCGAACGCGCAACACAGCGCATACGGCTCGTACCGACAGCACAATTCGCTGCTGGCCAACTCGACGCCGCAGCATCCCCAGCTGCTGGTGCCTGCCGACTTTGCATCCACGCATCCCGCCGCCTACCCCGACTCGAGCAGCTTCCTCAGCTTGCAAACGCCCGGTAGCACGTCGGACATTGTCCTGGAAGACGCAGACACGTAGAGCCGTCCGCGTCGCAATCCATCCGTCGCAATCGTAACCTCACTTGCAGACATCATCATGCTTCTGTCGTGTTGTTCTGCGTCAGTCACAGCATTGTTGGCATGTTGCGTATTTTTGAATTCATGTGGGGGCTTTAAGGTTGCATGGGCTCCAAGTCTCGCTGGGCCTAGATGGGCGAGTGCGAGTGAGTGAGGCCGTCTACTTGGAGGGTTGCTGCTTCTTGGCCTCGAAGATGGCGCTGATGGATTGCCAGACGACCTTGGGGCTCTGGCTGGCGTCGACGGGGGCCCAGATGCCCTGTTTCCTGTAGTAGTCGGTGACGGCGGCGGTCTGGGCATGGTAGGTTGCGAGACGCTTCTTGAGGGTCTCTGCGTTGTCGTCGGAGCGCTGGATGAGGGGCTCGCCGGTGACGTCGTCGGTCATGGGCTTCTTGGGAGGGCTAAACTCCTTGTGGTAGCTCCTGCCGGATGCGGGGTGGACGAGACGGCCGGTGATGCGCGAGATGAGCAGGTTGTCGTTGATCTTGAGCTCGACGGCGTGGTCGAGCTTCTGGTTCTTTTCGCGCAGCATGCCGTCGAGCTTCTCGGCCTGGGGCGTGGTGCGCGGGAATCCGTCGAGGATGAAGCCACCCTTGCACGAAGGGTTGGTCTCGAGCTGGTCCTTGATCATGCTCACCATGATCTCGTCCGAAACAAGGCCGCCCTGGTCCATGATCTTCTTGGCCATCTTGCCGAGCTCGGTCTGCTTGGACACCTGCTCGCGAAGCATGTCGCCGGTAGCGAGGTGGCAGACGCAGTTGTTGAACTTCTCGAGGATCTTGGGTGCCTGAGTACCCTTGCCTGCACCGGGGGGACCGATGAGGATCATGCGAACACCTTCCGGCTTGCCGCCCGTCACGGACGAAAGCGCCGACGAGGCCTTGTTCTCGAGCTGGGCGATCTTGTCGTTGAGCTGCGAAACAAGGCTCTTGAGATACGACAGCTCAGTCGAACCTGCCGAGATGGTGTCGCCCTTCATGCCAAGCTCCTTCTTGACCTCGGCCTCCGAGGCTACTCCATCGCAAAGCAACAGCACATGCGGTCAGCGGCAAGTTCTACCCATCCGAGGCGAGAGGCGAAGAGTACGTACGAGGGGGGAAGGGGCTGTCCCTAGATCCGCGAGTGGTGGTGGTAGCCATATTTGCACGAAAGGAAGGCTGAGGACAGGAATGAGGTGAAAGGATGTGGATGGAAGAAAGAGATCAACAGGATCGGCCGTGTGGAGAAGTCCGTCTGGCCGAAGCGTCGCTCGCGTCCCAATCGTCATCGAGGTCCGGCTGGATTCAATTTCGACCTTGGCAGCTGCCCTCAATCCGCACTCATTTTCTCAGCCTCATCTTTCCTCCGTTGCCAGTCGGCCACTTTGCAACCATTCTCGCACACTTCACCGCTGCAGCCTCTTTGTATGGGTGTGGCGAGAGATGAGGGTCATTGCCCATTCTCGCCCTTCCATTCAGGATGTCGCTTCGAGAGGCACGCGCGATCAGGAAGAAAGCAAAGGGTGTCGGAGAGTCCGGGCGTAAAGCCGGCCGGGACTGCCCACGGTCGGTTACATCTTCCGATCCATCCCATTCCAACCGCCTGCTGCCAAGTCGCGCCTGCTTTACAGCCGCGATCGAAGCCTGCTTCCGCATTGCTGCCGCATTTTCTGCCAGCCAATTTTGTAGCCTCGATTTTTCAATTTCCGCATTTTTGCGCCGTTTCTCTGCCAGGCCGTGCTGTGAAAGCACGCGGTCAAAATCCCCCCACCATATCTTCATATCGCACGAGAGACCTGATCCCGCGCTGATCGCGGCAGTGAGCGGTCAGACAAACCGACTCACTCAGCTGTGAGTGAGGCAAACTTTGGCAATTACAAGCCTTCCGTGACATCTAGATACGAGAGCAAGACCATGACTAGGGGAGCGAGAGTAGACAGAACCAAACGATCTAGAGAGAGTGTGAGAGTAGGACAGGGAGAGGGACAGGGAGAGGGAAAGAGAGAGAGGGGGGGGGGGGGGGGAGAAAGACGACGAAAGCCCAAAACACTGACAAAGTCTTGGGCGTCTAAACAGGGCTTCAAGCGTGGTTTCCGCCGTGCTGCTGGCCCGACTGCATCTGAGCTGCCTGCTCATTCTGCAGTCCAAGCTGCATGCCAGCCTCGCCGAGAGCGTCGAAACCCACGTTGAGGGCGGGAGAGAGGGTCGCTTCACCGTTGGTCGCGTTCGGCGCCAGTCCGCTCGACATCGACTCGTTCGCAGGCATCGAGCTCAGCGCTGGCAGCTGCGCTACCATGTCCGAAGGCATCGAAGACATGGGCGTTGTCTGCCCCGACGTTGGCCGCGCCGCATCGGCGGCGATGGCCGCTTTGCGCGACGGGATCGACAGCATAAAGTTGGCCGCCTGCGCCTGCTGCTTGCGTTCAATCAGACTGCGCACCTGGTGCACCTGGATCTCCTCGCTCGACGCCTTGCCGTTGGGCGGCTGCGATTCGAGATGCGACGCAGCCAAGGGTGCGGACTGCGGCGGCATCGACAAGCCCGACTGCAGCTGCTGCTGGAGTGCCTGCGACGAGGCTGGAGCCTGCAGCGCCGGCGCACCGAGCAGCTGCTCACCCGCACCAGCCGGGAATGGGCTGTGGTTCAGTTGCGGCGGCATCGGCGACGCCAAGGCAGAGGACAACTGAGAGTTCGATCGACCGGCCTCAGCGTTGGCGCCGGGTACGTCCGAAAGCTGCGGCGTGAGCATCGCAGCCTCGTTGACAAGCGACTGGAAGTACTGCGGACGCGTATCGGCGTGCACGGGAGGCGTGAAGGGGAACGCGATCGCGTTCAACACGGCAGGCACCTTCGAAGGCTCCACGATCTGGTGGTTGATCGATTCGCTTGGAAAGTTGGCCGGCGGCTGCCCGTTGATGAACGCGTGGCCGGGCGGGGGCAAGCCAGGATGTATCGGTTGCGGAAGCATCGGTGCAACGCCATGGGCCGGAGGCATACTGCCCGTCATGACGTCCATGCTCGGTTCGGAAGGAGCCGAGTTGATGCCGGATGCATGCTCGGCCGCGAGGGCACCGGTGCTGGCGGCTGGGCCTCCATCATTGGCCTGCAGCTCGTCGGCGGCGATCGAGGCAACTTGCAGGTAGAACGAATGCTGGAGCTGGTGAAGCTGGCCTCCATTGACATAGTGAGCGGTGACGCTCACCTCGCCGCTTTCGCTGCCCGCCGTCGGTGTTCCGGAGAGGACTCTGTTGTTCTCCTCCCATTGGATCCAAGAAGGTACCTGGTTGCACGAGAAGACCGCCTTGATGCTCGTCGACGATGCTTGAGGATCCCACACCTTGAGAGGCCAGGTCCACTTGAGGCCCACGTATGCGATCTTTTCGGGGGCGCCAGCGATCTTGCGGGTGAACTCGCGGAATTCCCATCCACCCTCGGGGATCTTCTTGGCCTCGACGATCCAGATGTGGTTGCCCTTGGACTTGGCCTTCTTGCCGTCCTCGTTGAAGCGCGAGATATAGGGCTGCGTCCAGAGGAACTGCTTGATCTTCTTGATCGAGCAATCGGACTCGCTGATGCCATTGCGGTACACCTCTGCCTGGAAGGCATTGGTGAAGGCCTGGATACGGAACTTGAACGGACGAAAGTCGGGCGACTCATCCAGCCTGGCCATCTTCTTCGGCATCAGCGTCTGGTGCAGAAGCTCGCCCCTGTCGTCGGTGATCTCCAGGTCCGAGCATACGGCCGTGAGGAACTTGTGGAAGATCGACTCCAGCTTGCTGCGCAGCTCGGGAGAGAGGGCCGTGGTTGGCGCATTCTTGTCCCCGTTGGCTGCAGAGGAGTCTCCGCCTCCGTTCTCTTCGGGCGCCCCGAAATCGAATGACGCGCCGCTCGAAAAGAAGCCACTGCTGCGGTGACGACGGTGCTTGGTTAGGCGGCGCTGTTGCCCGGTCTCGTCGGCCGGGTTGCCTTCGTCACCACTCTCCTCGCCATTGCTGAACGAGTCGTCGGGCGACGAAGGCCCCGAGTCGACGGCCGACTGGTTATAAGAGGTGTTGGAGCTGGAAATGGCCGACATCTGCAGTGCGCTGCGTGAGATTTTGGACTGCGAGCGTTCTCCGAAATGTTGGACCTCAGAGTTGCCCAGGCTCTGCGCGATGGGAGCGGACATCGTCATGGCGTCCTGCAGCGAGCCTCCGCGCGCATGTCGGTGCTGGTGCAAAGACGGGCTGGAGGGCATGGACTGTGCAACTGCATTGCCTGGCAGTGCCTGTGCCTGAGAGAACTCGAAGCCGTTTTGCGGCGTTGTGGGCGATGCGTTGAGCGACTGCGTTCCGTTGGGCAGAGACGTCACATTGGCGAGCAAGGCATGCGATACGCCGCCGGGCATGCCGTTTGCCATCTGGGCCGGCGGAGCACTCTGGGCAGGCATGGGGACTTGGGCCTGCGACAGAGTCATAGACGCGCCGGAAACTGTCGGAGGTGCCGAGGGTGGGGCTGCAGGTGGCTGCACTGGCGTAGCATTTTCCGAGCGATGCGACTTTGATGGCTGTTCGGCCAAGTCGCTGTCGGACTGAACCGGTCTCTTGCGAACCACAGGACTGACCTGTCCACTTTGACTGTAGTCGCTCATGTCCACCGTTTGCTGCTGGTGCTGCTGCTGTTGCTGCTGCTGCGTCGAGCCAAGATCCTGCATTTGGCTGAGGGTCAAGTTGTTAGGCACGGACGCGTCATGCTGCTGCTGACTGTGCGATCGGTGCCTCTGCTGCTGCTGTTGCTGCTGCTGCGTGGGCTGTTGTTGCTGCTGCTGTGATTGTGCAAGTCCCTGCTCCAGCGACAAGAGGGGCATAGGACCTGGCTGAGTGGGTTGAGGCGGGTGAGAGGCTTGCATGGGTTGCGCAGGGAAGCCGCCTTGCGTCGAGCCTTCCGAGGACTGCGGAACTGCCGAGACGGGCACCGCAGCGGTGTTGGGCAGCTTTTGGTGCGAGAGGTGGTGAATATGCTGCAGGTCCTTTTGAAGGTCTCCGAGGCAGCGATTGCTCAGCATGCCATCTCCGTTGTGGAACGATTCACGAGCCGCGTTTGCTTGAAGAACGACATCATCGAGCAGCTTCGCAATCTGGTCGATGTAGTCGACGTGTTCCTGCGTCATCTGGCTCGCGGGCCCTGATGCTGCACGAGCAGCTGCAGCCTGCGCTTCAGCCTGTGCCTGCTGGCTCTGTGCTTGGAGATGCGCTTGCATCTGCGCCTGGGCTTGGGCTTGGGCTTGGGCTTGGGCTTGCGCCTGTGCTTGGGCTTGCGCCTGTGCTTGGGCTTGGGCCTGAGCCTGAGCCTGCGCCTGTGCATGGGCTTGCATCTGAGCATGCGCGTGAGCCTGAGCCTGCGCCTGTGCTTGTGCTTGTGCCTGTGCTTGTGCCTGTGCTTGTGCCTGTGCTTGAGCCTGTGCGTGTGCTTGCAGCTGCGCGTGTGCTTGCATTTGGGCTTGCGCATGAGCCTGAGCCTGCGCCTGGGCTTGCGAGCTGGCCGGTGTCTGCGCCTGAGAGGCCATCGGTGCGACCGACATGGGACTCATGTTCATGGCGAGCGTCTGCATGGTGATGGCGGAATTTGGACCCATGCTGTGCGATGCGGCTCGCTGATGACCCGGATTGAAGCGTTCCGCAGGCTGCATCGGTGCGCTGGACATGAGCATCTCGTTCTGCGGGGGAGCAGCGGGCCATCCGAGTGATTGCAAAGACTCGGCCGAGGCCGGCATGGACTGCTGAGGCATTGGCTGAGATCCGAGTTGATGCAGATGCAAGCCCAGCGACAGGGAGCGTTGATGAGAGGACATCGAGGGTCTTTGAATCGCACCGCCAAAGCCTGCAGCACTCGAGACAGGTGTGCCCTGCGGCATCGCTTGCGCGGGCTGCGCTGCATGTCCTGGTTGAGCCAAGTGCATCGGCATCGCGGCATCCGGGGTGGCCTGCTGAGCGTTGGACAATTGAGACTGCTGCAGCTGCGCGGATTGTGGGGTGTGGTGAGAACTCAGATGCATGGGCTGCAAGAGCTGTTCCGGCATTTGCATGTGTTGCGCCTCTACTTGCTGCTGCATTGGGGAAGGCATGGTCGAGTACGACTGTTGAGCTTGGGGTGGTTGCGCCTGCTGCGGTGTGGAGGGCGTCTGCGGCTGCTGTTGCTGCTGACCCGAGACCGCACTTTCCGCCGTGGATGCAGAGTGCTGCTGCTCCTGTCCGACATGGTTCAGCTGCATCGCTTCGTTCTGAGACGCCTGCTGGGCCATTGCGCCGGGATTCTGGGACTGGGCGTAGAGCAAGGGCAGCTTTGAGTCCGTCGGATGCGCTGAAACTGGCGAAGGGAGCGTAGACTGGGCGCTTTGCTGCTGCTGCTGCTGCTGCTGTTGTTGTTGCTGCTGCTGGTGAAGCAATTCTTGTTGCTGTTGCTGCTGCTGATGCTGTTGCTGCTGCTGCTCTTGCTGCTGCTGTCCCTGGGTCGGGTACTGGAAAGGCTGCATACCTGCAGACACGTTCAAGGGCATGTCGAAGCGTGGCTGCTGGGAGACGTGTTGCCCTTGGGCTTGGGCAGCGTTCATGATGCGAAGGGCGTCCAGGACTACGGGGGAACGGGGCCGCCGAAGTGCGTCTCCGCGATCAGGAACGGCGAGCCCAGCGGTGGAGAAGTGGTGGAAGTTGTCCGGTGCCAGGTGAGGAGATGGCAACGCACCAAAGCTGAGACGCTGGGTGGGACGGTTGATGTGGCCGGCGTCTGGATTTGGGTTGGTGAAGCGTCGGCGAGACTGCGAGAGCAAGAAGCCGTCGTTGAGAAGCAGGGGTGACGCGGTGCTGGATTCGGTACCCTGGCGTGACCCGGTGGCGGAGGAGGACGCCGACTCGACCAGATCGGTCTCCTCAAAGACGGAGGGAAGTTGACCAGTGTTCCAGGCGATGGGAGCTGGCTGAGGATGGGAGATGGGCTGCTGCGCGAGTGAACTCGACGACTCGGGTTGTGAAGGGGGCCACTGAGGCTGATGAGACGCTTGAGCTTGCGAGGAGATCGTGCTGGGCAGCGGTGGCGGCGTAGGAACCTTGCAAGGATCCTACGCTTCGAGAGATGAGATGTACTGGGCTTCGCAAGGTGGACGTCAAGGTCGAGCTTGAGGAGCGAGAAGGATCGAAGCAAATGTAGGGATGGGAATGTGTCGCGGAACAGCGAGAGCGGCTTCCGTACACTACGTGGTACTGGTTGATGATAGTGGCGGGTGTGGATGCGATAAGTTACGTCGAAAGTGTAGGACGCAACGGAGCTTCTCGTCGAATACCGGCTTCGACGAATGAGGTACGAATCAGATGTCCAAATGTCGCAGATGCAATGTCGTTGCCGATGTACGCAGCTGTCGGTTGAAGGCGTCCTTGGCGAAGATGCCAGACTGGGGGATCGCTGGCAGATGCAAGGTGTAGGATGCGGGTAAGGATTAGAATGACGGCAGGCTGGATAATGTGCCCGGCGACTATAATATCGGCGATTCCGAGACTAGAAGGTGAAGAGACAGACAAAGGGAAAGCTGAGCAGGAGCGGCCGAGCGCTGCAAGGTCGAGTAGGTGCCGGATGTGCCGATGAAGAGCGGTGGAGCTTGTTGGTCTGCTGACGGTTGGAGAGGGTTGAAGGTTCAAAGCTGAGCAGAAGGGTGAGTGGTCGGCACGAGTCAGACAAGCGGAATAGGGAGGTGGCGTAGTAGAGATGAAAAGCGGGAGTCAGGGTGTGTGGGGGAAGGTGGGGGGAAAGCGGGAAGCGTGTATAGGTGATGATGGTTGGAAAGATGCGAGCCAGAGTGACGGTGCCGAAAGCTGGCTCACGATGAAGAAAGGTGCGGCGGCACCTTTCGCACTGCCTGCGAAGCCGTTAATCTGATGGGGCTGTCTGTGGGCGGCGGCCTGCGGCTTCTTGGCCGCATGGCGACCCACTCTGGCGTGCAGCAGCCTGGCTCGCGGCGGCTTTCTTCTCAGAAATTGCCTGGACTCTGAAAAAAAAAAGAGTGTGCTGTAGGCGGCCACTGCAGAAGTGCGGCGCAAACAAGCTCGCCTGCATCCATCCATCCGCTCACTTGGCTGCAACGACCACTTTCAGCCAGCCGCCTGCCGCCTGCCGCCTGCTGCCGGCCGCCTTTCACCTCGAACCGCCGACTCCAACCCTTTTCTGCACCGCTTCGTTGCAGCGTCGCCCTCTCTCGCTTTGATGGACCGTCGAGGCATCTCAGCTTCCGCAGTGACCCTCGCCTGAGCGTCCAGCGTGTCGACTGACACAAAGCACTGTGAGTATGGCGCATGAACGCACACGGCACTGGACGGACGGCCATGCCATGCAAGTCGACAAAAGTCCATCGCTTGCTTCGACTTGCATGCGCACCGGAATGCCCTCTCTCGCTTGGTCTTTCTGCGAGGCGACAGTAAAAATAGGGCTGGAATTCGCAGCCCAAGGCCTCTCTCGTCGGCCCAGTGAAGCTCGACCTTCCTGAAATAGCGAAAGGGCCTGCATCGATGCAGCCAGTCTGCATACGATTCAGCGCATCGTCCGACCCGAGCCAGGCCCCCCACATTGGCGGCAATCAATGCCTTCGGGGGTCAGGAGGCCAGGAGGCTGTGGTCCCCTATCCCCGCCTACAGAACTTGGCCGGTTGCTACGGATGAGCCGCAAATGAGCTTCTGAGCCCTGGGACTGGCTGAGGCGCTGAAGAGCCTGGAAGAGCAGCATTCGACTGCGGTATCTGCATGACTTTTGAAATCACAAGGGGGTCAGCACTACAAAGTGTGCCGTTATGCTGCTCGGATTTGTAGTCGAAATTCGAATTCAGGTACATTTTCGCTGCGGACAATGGCTGTCCTGCACCCATCGAGGCAGAAGCCTACGGCTCAGGAGCCAGGAGCGAATGCACGATTGGCGGGCTTAAGGCGGGCGTAGCAAGCTGTGTGCAGAGCAAGCGGACGGTCGACCTCCGGCTCGCTCCTGTCTCGAAGCGAGCTCGCTCGACACAAAAGGGCCCCCGATTCCTACCAACAAGTCGCATAGGAAGCGAGAGGAATGCGTCCGGGCGCTCACAACACGATGAGATCCGGACGGCCGCGCGAGTTCATACGTGCCGTCAAGCCACTGTGATTGTGATTGCTGCTGCTATGCAACGCATTGGCCGGGGCTCAGGAGTCGGTCACAGGGGCAAGGGCAGTGCTGCCCTGGACGGCGCCGCACGGACGGCCTCATTTTGCCTCGTTTTGCCTTTTTTTCCCACGTTACAGTGGGAACCATTGTCGCTGAGCGGAGCTTCCGCCT
The DNA here is from genome assembly GCF_000747765.1 of Moesziomyces antarcticus. Taxonomy (NCBI): domain Eukaryota; kingdom Fungi; phylum Basidiomycota; class Ustilaginomycetes; order Ustilaginales; family Ustilaginaceae; genus Moesziomyces; species Moesziomyces antarcticus. The sequence continues at coordinate 516,256 of NW_014639002.1, forward strand.
GCTCTGAAAGGCTGGGACGAGGCGTCGTGGGTTGGCTGCTTCGCAACGGCTCCGAGCCTTCATCATCCTCGTCACACACGCGGTCGGGGCTCGGTCTGCGGCTCAGCCACGCACTTCGAGTCTTGTTTGGATGACCGTCGAGAAGACGCCCGGCGAGCTTCCGTCGGTTGGTAGTGGCATTCGATCTCTGTTGATTCCATCGCACTTCAGCCTGGAACCTTGCGAGGGGCGGTGAACAACGAGGCGGTGAAGCGCTCGAGTCCATGTCGCGGTTGACCGGCGGGGGCAGTGCGGATTGGACGCTTGAGCGGCTCATCCCCACCTGACCGTTTCTGGAGGACCATCTCATCCAAGCCCCGACGGCGCGGCGAGGCGCTGCCTCGAAGCTTTGCCTTTGCTCCATTGTCCCTCTTGGCAAAGAGTTCCCATCTGGCCGGCTCCTGTAATGGCCTGTGCCAACGAGGCCGAAGTCAACTACTACCGAGGCCCCAATCACATCGCTCAGAGATTCAGCCGGGTTTCAGCATTCGCGTCGCCAAAAGGAACGAATCCACTAATGACGCAAGCGTACTCGAAGATCAGGCGGGACGTAGATGTCGAGAGCAGGACGGCTTCGATCGGTCGAGATGCTCGATTCGCAACGAGCGCGGGCACCTATTGTCTGTCACACAACGATGTTTTGATACGCCCGGTGCATTGAGAATGCTCTCCATTCGCCGAGGGAAGCGAGCACCGATCCTCAACGATTCGCTCGCGGCTTGGTCGAGCCGAGATCTTGGACGAATCAGGGCCAGTGCACTTTGAGCTAGCCTCGGGCTTAGGCGTATGGCGGCAATTCGTGCGCCTCGATTGCGGCTGCTTTCTCCTCCCACATCGTTGGCTGCGTGCGTGCTTCTGCCGGCGTTCAAGCACCCCGCCTTTTTTCTGCTTCGATCGCCGACAGCGGCCGTGAGCGCATTGCATTTTCCGTTGGCTCTTCACCACTTTCTTTCCTGTGAGTGGGCCGTCGTCTGAAGCGCTTCGTGAGGTGCTGGTCACTGACTTCGCGAGCCCCACCAGCGCAGCTCTCTAAGTGCAAGGGGGTAGAGCACGACTGAACAACGGGGGAAAGCGTCGAGCGGTCAGTTGTGAGACACAAGAGCACATGGCGAAGACCCCAGCCAGGCACGCCTGCCCGCCAAATCGACGCTTGGCGGCCCAGAGCGGCGGCCCCCGCTGGCTCGACGCGGACCAGCGCTTTCGGAGTGCCAAATCCACGTTTTCAACTGTTTGGCGACCGCCGCTCGGCTCACCACGCCGAGTTTTAATTCGCCGTGAATCGTCCTCGCACCGGCTCCATCAGCGATCGCAGTCGATGAAGCTACGCCGTATCGAGCAAGAAAGGCTAAGGACAAGGGCGGTTGACGTGGCTATACTATTCGGAAATCTTCTCGAAACAGCCGTTCGAGAACACGGCGGTCGAAAGCAGCTCGACTGGTCGGTCATCCATTTCGCCGAAGCACAGCTTACACCCCTAGTTTTTTTTTTTTTTTTTTTTTTTTTTCCCTCCTCCGTTTGGCGCGCAACTGCCACGCGGCGCCGGCCATGCAGGGCAAAAAAGCTTTCTTTTCTCCTGCTGCCTCTAAGACGCCGGGATGCCCTCTCCTGGACGTCTTGGCCGACACACTTCGGTCCATCCCTCTGGTCTCGGGGTTGCTGCCAAGCGTTTTCGGTTGAGCCTGCGCTCGTGTAGACGCTTCCTATTGGGTTTTGTGACAACGCGCAAGAAGTTTCGACGCTCGCTCGCCGACCAGCACCAACGGGTCGCGGCACGCAGTCTAGGCTTCCACCGGCTTACGCCTGCATCGCACAGCCACGAACCAGTTCGCCGGGTGCCTGGAAAAACATGTTCTGCCCAAGCCAAAGGATTTCTTGGCTGCGAGTCTGGTCGAAAGAAGTTTGGACGAGCGCAGATGAGTGAGTCAAAAGGACGAGAGAGAGATGCAGGCTTGGGCTGTGGACAGGCTCGCTTGGACGTTGCCGCAGCCGCCGCGATGCAATCTTGCTGCTCGCTCATGCGCTAGTGGCGCTGCACAACACACGCTCGATGGCGGTTCCTACATCGGCCAGTGCGTCTGGCTGCAGCCACTCGTGCCTGTGTCTTGGCTGGCTTCTAGAATGCACTGCATCCCTTCAGCTTGACAGACATCCATGGCAGTCCGCTTCTTCTCTCTCGTGCGACTCTGATCCTGTCGCGCATTCAACACCATTTCCTGTCTTCTCACATGCTTGCCGCCTCTCACACAAGAGACACACGCACAAAGATGCCAAGAAGAAACAATGGAATGCGTCGTGAAAAAAGGGTACATGAACATGAACTCTGTGAGTATGGAAGGCGAAAGATTGAGACCGGAATAGCGGGAAGCGGGGGCCAAAGTGGAATATCCAAGACGCCGCGGAATGGCTAGATCATCGTGTATAGATCACGCCCCGCGAGCGTGAGATCTGGCGGACAAATGGATGCAAAAGTGTTCGAGTCTAAAGTAGTGGCCTTGTCTTGTACGAGATCCAACTCCTCCGTGCGGTGCAAGCCTAGCGAAGGTTGCGCAGGACAGGAGCGTTGAAGCTTGGCACTGAGCTGGCGGCTGTCTTCATGTACTCTGGCACGGGCGCTACCGACGAGACCATGGAGCCCGCGCCGTCCTCCGAATCAGCGACCGAGACGAAGCTGCCCTTTCTTCCGAGCCTGAATGGCGATGAAGCGGAAGGCGTAAGGCTACCGGCCCTCTCGGCGGACGCAGCCAGCTGTGCCACGCGACCCGTCGACGTCGAGCTGCTCAGACCAAAATTGGATGTCGACGTCGACTTTTTCAGCGGCGAACTGGCGGGCGACGCTTCGGCGGCAGCACCTGTGAATTCGCGCAGCGCCGCGCTCCGGCTCTCGAGCATGGCGATCTTGTTGCGCACCGAGGGCACAAGCACCGCTGCTCCGCGCAGGTTGTGCGTCGAGTGCGAGCGAGACAGCGCTCGATCAGTGCCGGCATCGTCAACGACCGACGACATGCTGTCCGATCGCTGCACCGACATCCTACCTTCCGTCTGCACGGGCATCGACTGAAGCGTCGATGAACGCGGCAAGCCGCCCGAGTGCGCAGCGGGATCCGACGTCGAGGCGATGGATGCATCCGAGGCCTTGTGCGCCAGGGACGGCTTGGTTTCAACCACCTTTGCAGCCGTTGCTGGAGCCGGAGCGATCTGAGAAACCTCGCTCGAGAGACTGTCTGGCGTGCGCACATTCTCGGCGACACCCGTGTCGGATACGAATGCACCTTCCCTCGGCGAGGCAACATCGGGCGTTCGAGAACCCGCCGAGGAAGTGCGATCCCTGCGGCCGTCACTGGTGGCCTTGGGCTTGAGAATGAGCGGCTTGAGGCCCGTGACGGAGTGCGTGGCCCGGTGCCGGGTCGGCTGCTGTTGCTGCTGTCGATACGACAGATTGTCCGAGTGCCGCTTGAGGTTGGCAGCGCTCAACGTCTGCGAGTCGCGAGACGACACAGCAACTTCACCGGCCAACCTCTCGGCCAGCTGCTCCGACGATGCCTTGGCATGGATCGTCTGCTGAGGCAGGAGCGAGCTGGTCGCGCTGCTCTCCTTGCTGATCTTGAGCGGCCGGGTCACATTCGACACTGCATACGCATTGGTGCGCGGGGAGATCGTCATTGATGCGCGCGACTGTCCTCGTACTGGGACAGGCGGGCTTGCCACAGCCCTCCTCGCCGCAGCTTGCGACGCATTGTACACCGAGGTCGTCACCGCAGCGGCCTCAGGAGGGGCCATGCTTCCGGGCACGGAAACCTCGGAGCTCGGAGGAGCCGCAGGCTCCAGACTGACGGCTTGCATGATCGAGGAGACCTCGGCGACGTCGTCCGCCTCATCCGCATCGTGCGTCTCGGGCTCGTCACCGGCCGAATCGCGACGGCGCAGCGACCAGCCCTCGTTGCCGCCGGCGTCTGCGGCGCGCGACACCCGCTCAAAGAGCATGTCTTGCCTCTCGTCGTGCTCCGCCTCGGCGACGTGCATGCTGTCGTCAAACTGCGCATAGTCTTCGTCGTCCAGCCGGGCCGAGCCAATGACCATGTTCATTTCGGCCATCGACTCATCGTTGAGCCCCAGGGTCTGGTCCGGGTCCGCACGTGCGTCGTGGTCGTCGTCATCGTAGTCGTCGCCAATCTCGTCGAGCGAGACGGCATTGGCGTTGTTGATGCGCAGCACGGGCAGCATGCCACCGGCGTGCGGAGGTGGCGCCATCTGGTACATCTGCATCTGCATCTGCTGCATGTGATGCATGCCGCCAGGAAGATGCAGCGTGACAGGAAGCTGCGAATAGGCCGCCCCGTACTGCGCCTGGTGAGCACGATGGTGGTGCGGCTCGTACGGCTCGCAGCCCGGCGGATAGATGGGCTGGGTGGATCCGGATCGGTTGACAGAGGCCATCGGCGTCTTGGTATTGTCTTCGTCGTAGTCCTCGTCGGCACCAGAGACGCCGTCGGTGCTGCTGTTTCCACAGGGACTGTCGCCGCTACGCGCGCTCGAGGCGGAACTGCTGTCGAGCACACCGATGCCCAGTCCCGCAGGGCTGGGAGTACGGGTAGACGAGCTCGTGGTCGGCGTGACATCGACTCCACGTCGTGCAGCCGCGCTGCGGATGGCGTGGTTGATAAAGTCGAGCGACTTCTGATGCTGCAGAAGCTTCTTCTGCTCGGCTGCCACTTCGCCCGGAGAGAGCATGCGCGCCACCTGCAGGTGCTGGTCGTAGTTCGCCAGCGAGATCTCGGTCTTGCCTGGCGACCTCATCGCGTCGACCGACTTGAGTCTGGCGACCATATCCTCGGCACCATCGCGAGTGCTCCGTCCGCTCGAGCTTCCGGGAGACCTCGCATCGCCCGCACTGCTACCCGGCGAGACCCAGCTTCGCGCCGAATCGACGCTGAACTTGGCAGCCCCTGCCTTCTTGATCGGCGGCGGGTCGAGCGAGACAAAGTTGATCACGCGCAGGGGCAGCTCGACGGAGACGTCGGCCGAGAGCGAGCTTCCAATCGAGACCTTGATGCTGTAGACGACCTCGACATGGCGGCCGCGCGAGATGGACAGTGCATCGGCAGGAATGTGCATGTAGTGCGACGACTCGACGCGCTGACCCGGCTCTACTCCCGTCCACCACCCGCGCGCAGTGACGACCCCTCTGCTGCCCTTTTGGCCCATCTCGAGCTCTTCCTCGGCGATCTTCTTGCGCGTGGTCGACGTCTGACACGCATCGGGATCCAGATCGCGCCGGGCGGCCTGTCCGTCCAGATCGAGCTCGGGACGCGGCTTGTACAGCGTGACGGTGCGGATGAGCGCGAGCGTCATACCGTTGATCTTCTTGGACGTGTCGTTCTGGATGCCAATGTGGATGTACACGCGCTGACCTGCAACCCACGTATTGCGATGCAAGCTCGCCATAAGGTGCACCTTGCCCGACCCGCCGAGGAAGAGACCCTTGGAGCTGCTCGCCTGGATCGGCTTGTTTGCGCTCGACAGCACCACGGCAGGGTTGAGGTAGGGGAAAAGGTCGACGTGTCGGTAGAAGTGAGCGATCGAGCGGTTGGCACCCGAAGCCGACTTGAGTTTGACGGAGCCGATCACGATGTATCGCACAACGGCGTTCTTGCCCCTGTAGCTTCCCTTGGCGCCCTTGGACACAGGCAGCTCGAGCGAGAACGGGATCGAGTGCGAGCCGACCTTTCCCTCGGCGTAGCCCTCTGCGTCTGGAGATCCCGAGAAGCACGAGAGCGCCGAGAAGGGTGCGGTCTCGGGCGACGAGAGCGTAGGCGAGCCGTCCAGGTAGTACGGCTCGCTCGGGCCGTGATTGGAGCGATCACCATCGATGACGGAGGCATGGTGGTAGAAGATGTAGCGGGTGTCGTCGCTGAGCAGCTCCTCGAAACCGACGACGCGGATCTTGGGCTGGGCGAGCAAGACACCGCCTTCTTTGTCGGAACCCTTGCGCACGCGGATCTGCATGCGACCCTGCAGCGTACCGCCCTCGACGACGAGGTCCGACTCGAGGACAAGGTCGACCTCGACGCGCGCCTTGTTCGCTTTGCCCTGCTCGAGCGCCGCCGGCGGCGGGACGACAGTGGCGGGCACGGCATTGCTGCGCTTGAGGCCGCTCTTGGTGGGAGACTCGAGGTGCATGGGTCGAGCCGCCGACGACGGCAGTTTGCGATCCGAGTTTCCCAGCAGCCGGTTGAGCTCTTTGCTCCGGCGCATGGGGTTGGCCGTGTTGCTGAGCAGTGTTCCGTGTCTTTCGAGCAGCGCTGCGTTGACGTTGGTCTCGGACAGGCTCCTACGAGGTCGATTGCGAGGCTTGCTCGATGCGCTAGAAGCTACATGGCCGGACTCGCTCGTGTTACTTGCGGCAGAAGGAGTGGCTGTGAGCGGGGCACCGCTGTGGCTGAGAGACGTCTTCATGGGCGGAGCCTGGCCGAGACGGACGGAGCCCATGATGCTGTCCTGGTCCAGAGCGCGGATCTCGTGGGGCAGGATGGGGAGCCCAGTGTCGTAGGTCATGCGATAGTTGTCGAGGCTCACCAGAGCACCACCTCGCTCAGCCTCCTCGAGCCCCTGAAGGCCTCGCTTGCTCCTCATGGCGACGCTGGCGAGAGAGGTCCTCGACTGCTTATTCTGCAGCATGGCAGCTGCCTTGGTGGAGCCCTCGACGGGGCCATCATCTGTGCTGGGCTCGGTCGCGTCGGCCTGGCTTCGAGCTGCATTCTGGGCGCTGGGACTTTGCATGAGCGATGCCTTGGGCCCGAAACTGGAGGTGTGCGAGCGTGTAAGGGAGGTGGCGGAAGATTCGGAACCACCGCGCGACTGTGCCCGAGAGAGAGCCACCTCGGAGGGCTCGAGGTGCGTTCCCCTCTCGCTAATGGTCCCAGTTTCGTGATCGATGCGTGCTGTCTCGGAGCCGTCTGGGGCGTAGAAGCTGCCCACCTTCCACCTTCTGGACGACTCGGCCTCGTGCTGCTCTGCGAGACTCTGGTCGGACTGCGAGGGAGCATGGTCCGAGGACATATCGATTCTTTGCAGGAGGGAGGGCACGGCGGCATTTGCAGTTTGAGGGCGTGGGTTCCTGGGCTGCTTGGTGCGTGTGTGGCCACCAAAGCCATCGGGCACCATGACTTCGGTCTCGTCGTCCGAGGGTACATCTGCGCGGATGGTCTCATCGGCATCTTCGTTGGCGGTGTTGGTGCCGACTTTGGGGCCAAGGCGGTTCTGAAGAGTGACCTGGCGACTAGCAGCGCTCCTGATGCTGGCCCTGTGTCCACCTCTGCCACCGTTGCGGCCCACACCTCGTGGGATTTCGGCGGACCTGCCGAGGCTCGAGCCGCCATCGGAGCGGTATCCGGATGCGAGGCTGGTGTTGCTCTTGCTCTCTCGTACCGGTCGCTGCACCACCGGCATAAGCTGCTGCGGTGCTGTGCTAGCGCCTTGTGCTGCGCCCATGATCCTGATGCCGCGTTCATCGTCTTGTCTGTGGACACCCAGGGGTGGCTGGCTGTGATGCTTCTTGCGGATGTTGAGCTGGTTGGCGCTGCTTGCACCCGAGGAGGTGCTGGTGACAGAGGATTCGGTGAGGGTGGGGCTGGTGTCGCTGTCGGTCTCTGTGCTGCTGGTGGCTGTATCGGTCGTGTATCCGCCCATGGCAGCGACCGCTGCGCTGAGGCTGTGAAGGCTGTGAGGTTGCACCACGACGTCGTGGTGGGTGGGTGGCGACATGAAGTCCTCGTCGGTGTAGGCGCCGTGGCCAAGGATGTCGGGCTCGCCAGAGACGATGCGGACGCGGCGTGCATCTTCCTCTGCAGTCTTTGGCCTTGCACCCCGCATCTTGTTCATCGAGGACTTTTTAGGGATCATGTGTGCTCGTGTACGGCTGTGGAAGCCTGAAGTTGAAGTGGTTGCTGCCGAAGTACGCGAGCCGGTGTCGGTGGAGTAGGCCTCGGACTCATGGCCAAAGTCGATGCCGAGACCAGACATGGCTGCACCTCCCAGCGGCAGGCTGGCGCTAAGCTGGCGTGAAGAGCGAAGAGCGAAGGGAGATGGAGAACAAGGCGTCGAAACGCCAATGCTTGGGAGTGGTGAGGCTGATGGTTGTGTGAAGTTGAAGAGCGTCGACTGTTGAAGAGGGGAGGAGACAATGATGCTGGCTTGATGTCGAAGAGTGCCGGGGGTGTGGGGAAGGGCTCACTTTGAGGGCCTCGGCCAGTTGAGCGGAGAGCGAGATGTTCAGGATCAGCCACAGTGTGTCCAGAAGCATCTCGATCAACACCAAGACTCGCAGCACGGAATCAGGGCGTGAGGACTGGCACTGCCTAGAGGTCCCGGAACGGCCAGCGGTGAGTAGCGCACACATGGCTGGGCGTGGCGAGACCAACATCTAGGAGCATCAACACAGGCGGCAGCATGACGCGGTTAGCCTATGAAAGGACATACAAGGCGTCGAGCAGAGAGAGACAGGTACGGCAAGCGCATGTCTCAGCGGCCGAGCGCGGCGTCGATCCCATCATCGGAGCCGTAGTGGAGTCGGGGGCCTCGTCTGATTGGGCAGATGCAGTGGCGAGGCCGAGAGCTGCGTTTGTGTGTGTCTGACATGGCATCCAGACGAGCGTTGAGGCGTGAGGGTCTCTGTAGCGTTTCGAGAGGCTGTGAAGGGGAACGAACGATGAGGAGGTAAAAAGGTAGGCGGCAGAGCGCGTCATTTGAGCCATATCATTTTTGGGCCTTGGCGCCGTCGTTGCTTTTGCGCAGCCGGCAGGAGCCCGCGTGCCGACTGAATCATTGCGCAGCTCGCGCAGTGCTTCGTGCCGCCTCAATGGACTTGCTACCTATTCTGCAGCCTTTGCTGTCGAGATCTGCTCCGCGCCCGCCTTGCAGCCATCGCCGTGCGCAGTGCAGTGCGTATACAGCATGGTCGCCGCCGCCATATCTGACAGTTGGTTGCGCCGGCCGCAGCTCCAAAGTACGCATTTCACGATATTACGGTCTAACACTGGTGTCCAGAGAATCAAGATGTTAGATCTATTAGAGAATACTTGAATGTTACGCCGCGGGCTGGGATGTTCGTCTGGTTGTCAGGCACCGACGCACAGCCGCATGGAGAAGGTCTTTGTCGCCCAACGCGCCACGCAGACACACACGCCGTCATTACAGTAGTAATTAGACTGCTCTCGGGCTGTACCGCACTCCACTGCGCTCCACTGCGCTCTGCACGGACAGCGCTCGGTGGGGAGGCTTCACTTTGCGCGACGGCGCCTCGCCTTTTGCCGCTCGACTCAGGAGGAGGAGAAGTCAGCACCCCACCCACACACGCACTCATCCTCAGCATCAGCCGGTCCCCATCCACATCACCTGCTGGTCATCATCACCACCACTGCCCACGCCGCCCTCCTACGCTCTTCTACGCTTCACCTTGCGACACCCGCTGCCACCTAGCGTCAGCCTGCCCGGCTGCTGGCTCTCTCTCCTGCTCAGGTCTTCCCTACCCGCCACGATCGTCCGAGCTGGGTAGCTCCCGAACCTCCACGCCGGGCTGCTCCTGCTTCTCGACCTTCTCCCGACTCGGTCCAATGTCCCTGCTTCGCTCACTCCCTCTGATCTGATTCCATCGACACCCGACGCTCCCCGACGCCTCTGACTTGCATCAGCTCCTACTCTTCCGCAAGCCATCATGTCGATGGACCGCGGTTCGCCGCAGCGACAGGGTCAAGCATCGACATCCGCGCCCAACCGGGAGCCACGGAGCCCTGCCAGTCCGACAACCATCCAACGCCATCCATTTACTCGGACTCCATCCAACGAGCCACCACGCATCCACTTTGCACGCGAGGGCGACACCACCTCGGGGCGTCTGCATCCCAGCTCAGGCACCGATGCAACGCTCACCGTCGATCTCAGCTCGTCCAGCGAGCTCGACCGTGCCTCGCTCGATGCATCCGTCAATGGCTTGTCGTCTTCGATGGACTCATTCGGTGCGCATCCTACCGACGCTCTCGCGCAATCCTCCAACGCACACTCTTCGTCCGCATCAAAGTACTGGCCAGAGCCTTCGGGTTCGCACCTGCGTTCGGCGCCTTATGCCGTCAACGATTCGGACTCGCAGGCGAGCTATCCGCCGCACGAACGCAACGGCCCTCATGCAAGGATACCGCGCCTGCACACCAAGTCGCTCGGCTACACCTCCTCCAACGATGGCGACCTCACCCCCATCGCCTCCACATCCCGCATGGCGCCACCCCTCGTCGGCGTCAATCTCACCGATCAACAGATCGCCGACATGACCGAATCCGACGTGTCCGAGTACGACGACACGTCTAAGCTGCGGCGCAATCGACGCGGCAGCGGCGCAGACCCAGCCGCCACGTCCGTCTTCAGCTCCATCACAAAGAGCCTCCGCGGCGAGCCATTCTGGAGCCGATCCGCCTCCTCGTATACCCCCTTGACCGCCACCCGCTCCCGCAGCCTCAAAAAGTCCAAGTGGAATCGCAACTCCAAGACGGACAAGACCCTCTTCTCTTCCTCCGCACATCCCTCGTCCAAGGACCGCACCCGCCCACGCAGGACCCCGTCCATATGGACACATCCGCTCCGCATGCTACTCAGCTTCTTCTCCAAGCTCTTTCGCACCGCTTTCGGGCCCATCCATCCCGTCACCATCATCCTCGCGCTCGTACTCATCGCCAGCTTCGTCGCCTCGGTCACCAAGCTCATCATCTACATCCTCAATCCAGACAAGGAGCCCTTGCCCTGGCGCACCTACTGCCAGCAGCAGCCCTCCTTTCCGCACGCCTATGCAGACGCCCTCGCACCCGTCGACGTCTTTGTGGGCGTGTTCAGCATCGACAGCGCGTACGAGCGACGCCACCTCATCCGCAGCACCTACGCCACACACACGATGCCGCTCGATCCACACACAGGCACGCCCACTAGCAACGTACAGGTCAAGTTCATCATCGGTAAGCCGCGTCAGGCGCACGCAAGACGTGTGGCGCTCGAGATGGAGACCTTCAACGACATTGTGGTACTCGACATGGAGGAAAACATGAACCGCGGCAAGACGCACGCCTTCTTCCGATGGGCCGCCGAGAACGCCACCGTGCCCTTCCTGCGCGCTGTCGAGGATGGCCAGAATCCGGCTTCGGGCTTGGCGCAGGGCTCGGTGCTGCTGGGCGAGTTAGAGTCGCGAGGCCAGGGGCATGGACAGACGCGCGAGGTGCTCGGAGGATCTACGGAGCAGATGCATCGATACCAGGTGCTCTGGAAGAAGGCCGACTACGTCGTCAAGGCCGACGACGACGCCTTCTTGATCCTCGAGGAGCTCGAGCGCCACCTGCGAGTGGCGCCGCGCCAGATGACCTACTGGGGCTACCTCATCCGCAACTGGTTCATGGGCGGCGAGTGCTACGCGCTTTCGAACGATCTGGTGCAGTATGTGGCCAAGTCGGAAAACGTGCTGCACTACATCAAGGGAAAGGAGGACAAGAAGGTGGCGCAGTGGATCAACCTGCATCCGAATCGATCCTCGATCCACTGGGTCTCGGAACACTGCTGGATCTACGACCATCCCAAGGCGGGCACCGCCTATTCGCACGGCTTCCTGTTTCCGGACTACGTCGAGAAGATCAAGCTCGAGGGCAGACGCGGGCTCACGGATCAGGAGATTGCGCGGAGGGGAGGCGAGCATCGCGCCAAGTCGTACTCGACCGTCTCGCGCTGGCATTCGCCGTACGTCGAGCCGCGTGGCGACCTGACCATCGAGGAAGAGGTCGAGGCACTGGTGGAGGGCGGAGGACGCTGGTCGGGCTCGTGGGTTCGTGGCGAAGAGGGCAACGACACGCAGATCTGGGTGCCGTGGCAGCAGATCGTATTTGAAGCCAACGACGAGCGACTTCGGCCGCCCATCCTGGACAACTTGGGCGCACATCCAACACTGGCCGAAGAGGTCGGCATCGATCCCGCCACCGGTCTCACGGTTCGACACATCCACGCTGCCAACCGTCAGGCTTCTTCCGCGTTCGCCCAAGCCGACGACGATGCGGTGCACGCGCAACGGCGCAAGCGCGACATTCCGTTCTTGGCGCATCTGCCATCGGTGCCCGGCTTCGATTTTGGCGCAGGCGGCGTGTCTCGCAGCGCAGCGGAAGATCGCAAGCGCTCGTTTGCCAATTCGGCCTTGCAGCCACGCATGATCCCGCTGCCTACGCACAAGGACGGCAACGGCGAGGCGGAGGAGCTTCGTCGACGCCGCTACCTCGGGCGTCGGTTTGGAGGCACGGTGGTGGTGCACTACCTCAAGAAGAGCGAGTGGTTCTACGAGACGGCGCTTGCCTTTGCTGGCCGTGGCCGATTCTGGCCCGATGGCGCCGGAGGAACGGGCAGCGAATGGAGGATGTACGGCAGCCCGCTGGTGCGCCACGAGGACGGCTACATCAGCGGCGGAAGGAGCCAGCCGCGTCCGGACATGGAGCTGGCCTACCTTCAGCAGGCGCGGGTTCAGGCGCAGGCCAACGCCGCCCAGGCGCAGCAGCTTTCGGCGAGGATGGGCAGCTTCACCAAGCCCAAGCCCGCTGCTGCCGGTGGACCTCCGCCCTCCAAAGCGCCGCCCCAGGATTCACAGCCGCCGGTGCAGCCGCCACAGCACCAGCAACCACAGCACGAATGATCTTTCAATGATGAGCATCGCTATCGCAGTCGCTGCAATCTTCATCACCGGGCCAATCTTGCGATCCGCGATGTGAAGAAGCTTTCCGAAGTTTGACCGTGGAGAGCGAGCGAGCGAGCTGAGTCCAGAGAGCGCTTGGGTGGAGGGCCGGAAACGTCGCGTGACTTTACGCGACGGCGCGAAGTCCCGAAAATTGAGGCTGAGAAAAAGTGTCACTTTCCCAATCACGCTCAGCAGCAGTCACGAATTTCGGGCGGCCCCTTTTGGAGCGCGGCTGAGCTGCGTGGCGAGGCTTGACTGAAGGCGGCTGCTACGCGCGGTGGCGTGGCTTATCCGACCTTGCTGCAGCGATTCACGGCCAAGCCGAAGCGCAGCTCTCAGCTCAGCCAGCATTCCGAGGCCGACTGCTCTGGTCTTCTTCATCACTACCATCTCCATCAGCCATTCCCACTAGCCTTCACCTGCTTCATCGCGTTGCCGCTCATTCAGAACCGCCGCAGCGACGGCCACCACCAACGCAGCGCGACGCGACTGCCGGCTGCACTTGCAATCGAACGCGGACGCGTGCATACGCCTGCATACATCGCCCTTCCGAAGAGCTTTGAGGGGCGAGCGACGAGGCTGCGCACTCAGAATTGCGAGTCAGGATGCGTAGGAGCGTCATCCTCGCGGCATTGGGAGGTTCGCCCTCGCCAGCCACCGGCGAGACAGACAAGGGCGCTGGCAAGACCCCCGCCGCCAAAGGATCGCCACTCTCCCGCCAGCCGCTGGCCGACATCACCCGCAATGCCAACGCGGCTGGCTTTGGGCCTCTACTGGGACGCAAGCCGTTCAAGCCGCCCTCGTTCGCCAACCAACGCGAAAAGGACAATCCGGAAGGTGGCAGAAAGAGGAAAAAGGTCGACTACGCAGGCATGGACGCCGGCGCGACCGACGACGGCGCTGCAGCGCAAGGCTCGGACTCGGAAGACGAGGGCGCTGCCAAAGGCGCTCGAGCCGGCGCAAAGAAAAAGGGCAAGGCAGCCATGAAGACGCTCGAGGGCGTCTACAAGGGCATCGACGCCAACGGCGTGTCGCTCAACGTCGACCGTCGCAAGTGGGACGTCTTTGAGGTCAAGCCCAACGCCATCAAGAAGGGCTTCTCCGTGCCCGTCATGACCAACAAGCAGGGCCAAGTGGTCGAGACACGTCTCTCCCACGCTGCGCTCGGCACGAGAAGGCAGATCGACATTCCGCCGCGCCCCCTGCACGACCCCATGGGCGAACACGCCATCGTGCTCTTCGACCCCACCGTCGACGACCGTGAAGCTGAACGCAGGAAGGCCGAACTTCAGCAGGAGCAGGCTGCCGAAGAGGAGCGCATCGAGGCAGGTGCGCCCATCCCGACGCCTCACAAGAGCCTCGCCGACATCCTCGGCCTCAACAAGGCAAAGTCCAAAGAGGTCGAAAAGATACCGGTCGTGATCGACCCGATCCTCAGCAAGGTGCTGCGTCCGCATCAGGTCGAAGGTGTCAAGTTCCTCTACCGATGCACCACCGGCCTCGTGGTCGAGAATGCATACGGCTGCATCATGGCCGACGAGATGGGTCTGGGCAAGACGCTGCAGTGCATCGCGCTCATGTGGACCTTGCTCAAGCAATCGCCCATCTCGAAAAAGTCGACGATCGACAAGTGCATCATCGTCTGCCCTTCGTCGCTGGTGCGCAACTGGGCCAACGAGCTGACCAAGTGGCTTGGGGCAAAGGCGCCAGGCACGCTCGCGCTCGACGGCAAACTCAGCAAGGACGAGATGATCGAAGCGACGCGTCGATGGTGCAATGCCTCGGGCCGCGCCATCACGCAGCCGGTGATGATCGTCTCCTACGAGACTCTGCGCAACTTGCAGGAAGAGCTCGGCAATACCGAGGTGGGACTGCTGCTCTGCGACGAAGGCCATCGGCTCAAGAACGCCGACTCGCTCACGTTCCAGGCGCTCACGCAGATCAAGGTGCGCCGTCGCGTCATCCTGTCGGGCACGCCCATTCAGAACGACCTCTCCGAGTACTTTGCGCTGCTCAACTTTGCCAACCCGGAGCTGCTGGGCAGCCGCGTCGAGTTCCGCAAGAACTTTGAGATCGCCATTCTCAAGGGACGCGATGCCGAGGCGACGGAGAAGCAGCAGCAGGAGGCCAACGAGAAGCTGAGCCAGCTGTCGGCGCTGGTGAGCCGCTTCATCATCCGACGCACCAACGATCTGCTGTCCAAGTACCTGCCGGTCAAGTACGAGCACGTGGTGTTCTGCAAGATGGCGCCGTTCCAGCTGGATCTGTACCGCCTCTTTATCCGATCGCCCGAGATCAAGAAGCTGCTGCGCGGCACGGGCAGCCAGCCGCTCAAGGCGATCGGCATCCTGAAGAAGCTGTGCAACCATCCGGATCTGCTGGATCTGCCGAGCGACCTGGACGGGAGCGAGCAGTACTTTCCCGAGGGCTACACGCCGCGCGACCGACGCTACGTCAACCCGGAGCTGTCGGGCAAGATGATGGTGCTGCAGCGCTTCCTCGAGACGATCCGTGCGACGACGAACGACAAGATTGTGCTCATCTCCAACTATACGCAGACGCTCGACGTGTTTGAGCGCATGTGCCGCGCGAACCGGTGGGGCATGTTCCGGCTGGACGGCACCATGACGATCAACAAGCGACAGAAGCTGGTGGACCGGTTCAACGATCCGGAGGGCAAGGAGTTCATCTTTTTGCTCTCGTCCAAGGCGGGCGGATGCGGACTCAATCTGATTGGGGCGAATCGACTGGTGCTGTTTGACCCGGACTGGAATCCGGCGTCGGATCAGCAGGCGCTGGCGCGGGTGTGGCGCGACGGGCAGAAGAAGTCGTGCTTTGTGTACCGGTTCATCGCGACGGGGTCGATCGAGGAGAAGATCCTGCAGCGGCAGTCGCACAAGCAGTCGCTGTCGTCGTGCGTGGTGGACGAGGCGCAGGATGCGGCGCGGCACTTTTCGGGCGAGGATCTGCGTGCGCTGTTTGCGTTCAAGGAGGAGACGGCGTGCGACACGCACGACACG
Source organism: Moesziomyces antarcticus (assembly GCF_000747765.1). Lineage (NCBI taxonomy): Eukaryota > Fungi > Basidiomycota > Ustilaginomycetes > Ustilaginales > Ustilaginaceae > Moesziomyces > Moesziomyces antarcticus. Next base: position 532,057 of record NW_014639002.1, read on the forward strand.
TACAAGTGCAAGCGGTGCAAGTCGGGCAAGCAGTTTGTCAAGGCGCCTGCGCTGCTGTACGGCGACACGAGCACGTGGAACCACTACGGCAAAGCGGAGATGCACCACCTGCACGACGACCTGCTGCGTGCCGAGCAGGCGTACGACGACGTGAGCTTTGTGTTTCAGTACTGCAGCCACTAGCGCGCGTGCCATTTGGCGGTGCTGCGCCCTATACCCCTGCTTTGTGCGTATCAATGTATGTGTGTTTGCAGTATTATCGAGCGAGCGCGAGCGCTTGTGGTTTGCAAAATGTTGTTTGCTGGGTGGCAAAGCTGGGCTAGTGTACAAGGGGGTTGAGGTTGGATGCAGTCGAGTCGGCGATCGGATTGGAGAAGTGGGATGACGGTTTAGTAACCGACCGGGTTTTCGCGGATGGTTTTGCGGGTCCATTTGGGAACCTTGTGTACGCTCTTTCTGAAGCCTCGGTCGTGTTTGCTGAAGGTAGTGTATTTGTCCTTTGGCAGCATCTGGGATTCGGTCGGGATTGCGAGGGCTCTGTTGAGGGAAGCGCATTGGATGTTGGACTGTTGCAGGGTTGCAATGACATCGTCGACGGCCCGCAGACGCATGCGGACGCGGTTCTTGCGCGGAGATGATAGACGCCATGGATTCTTCCACAGCAACCCGCCCAGCGAAGGCATCGAAGCTCGAAACGCTCCAAACATGTCGAATAGTATGTATGAGGTGAGGTGGTGGATGAGAAGATCCGTGTCGAGGTCCAAATTCTTTCTCAAAGCCCGGAAGCTGCCATTTTTTCAACAAAACAATGTTAGGCTGCGATAAATGAAGGATCGGGATCGGGAGGTGTCAGGCCCGTGCTGAGATGCACAGCCTCCACGTGTCGATCACGGCGAAGAAGCCGCCGATTCTGTTCACCCTGACTAAGAAACTTCTTGCTTCGCTCGTCGAACTCAGCGCGAGAGAGACTCGGAAGGAGGCCGTCTCCACTTCAAAGAGCAAAGATGCATTCGGAGCGTGTGAGCAACTTGTGACATTGCAGCGGAAGTGCGCCGAAGCACCGGAGAGTGCGAAAAAAGGAGGGGAAGGGAAAAAGTGACACGTAGCGCACCGACAAAAGAGCGAATCCCCACTCGGCAAAGCCGACGGCCACTATTGGCTCGGGCTCTCTCCCCTTCTGCCTCTCCACCTGCAGTTGAGCTCCACGTAGGCAACCGCCTAAAAGTCGGACAGCTCTTCGGCGCTGTTCTTCGTGCACCTCTTCCTCCTCACCCTCCACCCTCTTCCTCTTCTCCTCCCGCCCAACGTCGCTTGTCCCGCTCTTTCCTCCCCTAGAAAGCGCAGAAGCGAGCTGCCCACCATGGACGCCGCATGGACAAAGTCCGTCCACGAGGCGCTCACCATCCTCAGCGTCGACCCCTCCAAGGGTCTCTCGGACGATGAGGTCGAACAGCGCCGCGCAAAGTACGGCGACAACACGCTGCCCGAGCAGCCGCCCACGCCGCTCTGGGAGCTCATCCTCGAGCAGTTCAAGGACCAGCTCGTGCTCATCCTCCTCGCCTCGGCCGTCATCTCGTTCGCGCTCGCCCTGCTCGAGGAGGACACCACGCTCGGCGCCGCCCTGATCGAGCCCGGCGTCATCTTCCTCATCCTCATCGCAAACGCAACCGTAGGCGTCGTCCAGGAGCGCAACGCCGACAAGGCCATCGACGCCCTCAAGGAGTACAGCCCCGACACCGCCACCGTCATCCGCAACGCCGACACCGACAAGGTGCGCTCCGAGCTCCTCGTCCCCGGCGACATCCTCATCCTCACCGTCGGCGACAAGATCCCCGCAGACTGTCGCCTCATCGCCATCAACTCCTCCTCCTTCCGCGTAGACCAGGCCATCCTTACCGGCGAGTCCATCTCGGTCAACAAGTCGCTCGACCCCGTCCACGACCCCAACGCCGTCAAGCAGGACCAGACCAACATCCTCTTCTCCGGCACCACCGTCGCCAACGGCACCGCCCTCGCCGTCGTCGCACTCACCGGCACACGCACCGCCATCGGCGACATCCACGCCGAAATCTCCAAGGACGACGACGAAAAGACGCCGCTCAAGCAGAAGCTCGACGACTTTGGCGAACTCCTCGCCAAGGTCATCACCGTCATCTGCATCCTCGTCTGGATCGTCAACTTCCGCCACTTCAACGACCCTTCCCACCACGGCTGGGTGCGCGGCGCCATGTACTACTTCAAGATCGCCGTCGCACTCGCCGTCGCCGCCATCCCCGAGGGCCTCGCCGCCGTCATCACCGCCTGCCTCGCCCTCGGCACCAAAAAGATGGCAAAGAAGAACGCCATCGTACGCCACCTCCCCTCCGTAGAGACCCTCGGCTCCACCAACGTCATCTGCTCCGACAAGACCGGCACCCTCACCACCAACCAGATGAGCGTCACCCACTTCTCCGTCTTTAGCACCTCTGCCTCCCTCGCAGACTACTCGGTCTCTGGCAGCACCTTTGCCCCCATTGGCGACATCTCCGACGCCGACGGCAAGATCGTCACCGGCCTCAACCAACCCCGCACCGCCTTCCACGCCCTCGCCGAAGTGTCTTCCATCTGCAACGACTCCCACGTACACCTCGACGACCACGCCAACTACACCATCGTCGGCCAGCCCACCGAGGCCGCGCTCAAGGTGCTCGTCGAGAAGCTCGGCCACCACGACGCCGCCGTCAACGCCAGCGTCGCCAAGCTCGATGCGCACGCACGCGCCGGCGCCATCACCAACGAGTACGGCAAGGCGCATCCGCGTCTGCTCACCTTTGAGTTCAGCCGCGACCGCAAGAGCATGTCGACGCTCATCCAGCGCTCCTCCGCCACCGGCTGCCTGCTCGTCAAGGGCGCGCCCGAGAGCGTCGTCGAGCGCTGCGACTCGGTGCTCATCGGCAAGAAGGCCCAGTCGCTCGACGCCCGCCTCCGCTCCCAGATCGGCGACAAGGTGCTCGAGTACGGCCGCCTCGGCCTGCGCACGCTCGCCATCGCCGTCAAGGAAGACGTGCCGCTCGACGTCGAGTCGTACCGCAGCAGCAGCCCCGCCGAGTACGTGCAGTTTGAGCAAAAGATGACGCTCGTCGGCCTCGTCGGCATGCTCGACCCGCCGCGTCCCGAGGTGCGCACCGCCATCCAGCGCTGCCGCCAGGCGGGCATCCGCGTCATCGTCATCACCGGAGACAACAAGAACACCGCCGAGACCATCTGCCGCCAGATCGGCGTCTTTGACGCCACCGAGCCGCTCGACGGCAAGTCGTTCACCGGCCGCGAATTCGACGCGCTCGCCACGCGCGACGACAAGCTCGCCGCCGTGTCGCGCGCGAGCCTCTTTTCGCGCGTCGAGCCCTCGCACAAGTCGCAGCTCGTCGACCTGCTCCAGAGCCAGGGCCTCGTGGTCGCCATGACGGGTGACGGCGTCAACGACGCGCCCGCGCTCAAGAAGGCCGACATTGGTATTGCCATGGGTTCGGGAACCGACGTGGCCAAGCTCGCCGCGGACATGGTGCTGGCCGACGACAACTTTGCCACCATCGAGGCGGCCGTGCAGGAGGGCCGATCGATCTTCAACAACATGCAGAGCTTCATTCGCTATCTGATCTCGAGCAACATTGGTGAGGTGGTGTCGATCTTCCTCACGGTGGTGCTGGGACTGCCCGAGGCGCTGATCCCCGTGCAGCTGCTGTGGGTCAACCTGGTGACGGATGGACTGCCGGCGACGGCGCTGGGCTTTAACCCGCCCGCGACGAGCATCATGCGCGAGAAGCCGCGCTCGCGCAACGACCCGCTCATCTCGGGCTGGATTTTTACGCGCTACCTGCTGGTGGGTGCGTTCGTGGGGGCGGCGACGATCTTTGGATATGCGTGGTGGTTTGTGCTCTACACGGGTGGGCCGCAGATCTCGTATGCGCAGCTGTCGCATTTCCACCAGTGTGCGCTGCCCGCCGCCCAGGCCAAGGGTGGGCTGTTCGAGGGCGTCGACTGCGGTATCTTTACGGCGTATAGGCAGCCGGCGACGATTGCGCTCTCGGTGCTCGTGGTGGTCGAGATGTTCAATGCGCTCAATGCCATCAGCGAGACCGACTCGCTGCTCACCTTTGGACCCTGGAAGAACCCGTTGCTCATCGGCGCCATTGCGTTGTCGCTCGCGCTGCACTATGCGATTTGCACCGTGCCGTTCCTCCAGGACTGGTTCCAGGTAACCAGGCTCAATGTCGAAGAGGTCAAGGCGGTCGTCTGGATCTCGGCACCCGTGATTGCGATCGAAGAGGTGTGCAAGCTCATCACGCGCCACTTTTTCCTCAACCAACAAAAGCCCGCCACCAAGGACAAGCACGTGTAGACCTTGCCTCGCTCCGTTCTTGCCTCCTCTTCCTTGCAGGTTTGAGGGATAGACAAAGCTGCACTAGCACTTTTCAAAATAGACAGGAATGCGAAAGAGAAGTGCAATTGGTATGCGGATATACTTTGGGCCGATCTTTGAGCCCTGGATGAGATGGTGGGAGTTTTTTTTTAGCAACCTTGGACCTTCCAGGCGACCTGTTCTTTTGGATCTGTGAGTTTGGTTTCGAGGTCGTGGCAAGCGTTGCAGAAGAGGTGTTGTTCGCCGGAGCACTGGTGGATTTGGCGGCCCTTGACTTGGGAGATGGTGTCTGCGAAGCGACAGTGGACGCCTTCGGTGGGTGGGAAGGGTTGACGCGATAGCCAGCATGCTGCGTTCGTACCGCCCACACCGTCCTCGTGGAAGTACTGGTATGGGAGGTGCGCTATCGATGCCGGGTCGACGCCCGGGCCTGCTTGTGCCGTGGAGAGACACAGGAGCACAATGCTGGCGAGGAGGAGCACTAGCGAATTGGGGGTGGTCATGCTGGTTTCCACGGTTCCAAAAGGTGATGCGCCGGAGGTGAGGATGTGACCACGTTGTGGTGAGAGCGCGTCCGATGAGGGCTGTGGAAGAGACGAGGATGTATGCGTGCGAGCGTGAAGATGGAGACAGGTGGTGGTGGCGGTGGTGGAGATGTGGCCAGGGGGATGCCAAGGCCCCGACGGCACGCGCTTGGCCGCATCGGCCGCGCCACCCCAGATCGGCTCAAGGTCGGAAATCGGGTGATTTTATTCACGGCGGCACGGGTGAGTGAGCACAACGTCACTGGCTCACCCGCGCTCACAGCTGTCCAGTAGCGACGCTGCCCGACGATGGCCGCTCTGTGTGGCGTCTGTGAATCAGCACCCTTGACTGGCGTGGCGCCAAACTATGCTGGCGGGTCCAAGGGTCCATCACGGCCGCTCTCCAGGGCTGAGTCGCAAGTACAGCGGTTGCCGTTCGTATATAAACTCTCTCGTGATGCTACGTCGACGGGGTCTGAACCGATATCATGTTCGCCATGTCTTCAGCTTTTGTATCGATGGTTCGCGCGGCACGTATGCACACGAGTGCAGTTGTGCGGTTGCGCACATCCCAGACCGCCTATTCGGCCGTCAAGCCCGGCTCGGAAAGCGAAGCCACCACTCCAGGCTCTGCCTCTGTAAGTCAACTCCACCTCCGCTCTCGTAAAGCTGTTTATTATACTAACACTTTGGCGGCGATACAGACCGAGGAGATCGCACACAGCAGCAGCGCATACGACTCTACCACCTCGCGTCCCGATACGGCTGCCGACCAAATTCAGTCCGAAACAGGCGCCGACATGGACTCGTCCAGCGCCAAGCCCCAAGCCTCGCGTCTAGCCACCCAGAACCCCGATAGCAAGACCATCTCAAAGCGCAAGCCGCGCACTGGCAAACCCGAGAAAGAGTAGCGAACACGATGGGTTTGCAGCACAATGCGAATACATCCACTAAGAAAACAAAGAGATGCATGGCGGACTAAGGGCGCCAGCCCGACGTTGGATTTGGAACAAGAGGCTTCAAGCGGCTATGCACGTGTTTAAGAAACAGTCGAAAGAAGAAAGAACAGGTGTGTAAAGCCTTGAAGTTGTGCCCGGCTTCGCGCAACGAAAGCCTATCCAAACGTGCCCTGCCGCATCTGGAGAGGGATTGAAAAGGGTGGAGATGAAGAGTCTCCTTTTTTTGTGGGGAAGTCGCTGATCGAGTCAAGATCCTTCCTGATGACGTGGGAGACAACTTGGAAGGCTTGAGGCTAGATGGTTGGCGACGAGATTACTGGCGGGGGGCGCCACGGCCGACACCGGCGAAGCGGGGGCGGTACTCGCCCGAGGGGGCGCCGTCCTTCTTGTCGCCAGCAGCAGCGCCGTCGCGGCGGCGGTACTCGCGGTCGCCACCGTCACGGTCGCCGCGGGGGGCGCGGTAGGCACCGTCACGGCCACCGACGGGGGCACGCGCAGGGCGGGCGGGGCGCTTGTGCGTGGCGGGCACGATCTCGGCGGGGAGGTGGAGGAACTCGCGCAGGTACTCAACACCCTCGTCGGTGAGGGTGTAGAAGTACCACTGCCACGAGAACTGCGTGTGCACGTAGCCGCGCGAGGTGAGCGACTGGAGCGCCTTGACCACCTCGAGGTTGGGGATCTCGAGCTCGGGGTGCTGAACGGTGAAGTTCTTGGGGGCAACCATGACGCCCTCCTTGAAGAGAGAGGCGTAGATGGTCTTGCGGTTCTCCTTGCTGATGATCATTTTGGCAGAGTCACTGCGGGGTGGAGGAAGAGACAGTGGGAGTCGGGGTCAGCGAACGTGTTGGTGGTGGATGTGATGGTGATGTCACGACGGTAGGTTGAATAGCAGACAGTGTCGAGTTGATGTACTGGCAAAACGCGGGTCTTGGACGCTACGAAAAGGTCTACTTCTTCCAACAAACCTCCGAGCGCGGTCCAATGCATTGCAAGCCGTGCGTTCGAGACCACGTTTCCATTGCACCATAGTTCCTCCACGACTACGCTCCGATATGTGTCCAATTGCTCCTGACAGGGCTCCTTCCTCTGGTGCTGACACGTCGTAGTCTTCCAACCATGATGTCCGCTGCCGCTGCCGCGATGGAAACGCGATGTGAATTCGCTGGTGCTGTCCGAATGCGTTTCTACTACCTAGGTCGTATCTGGTTTCGATGCTGTCGACTGCTGTCTGCTGATCATGCTGTCATGCTGAAACACTTACAATCTTGATGTGGGATGAGTCCTGGTGGGAAGGAAGAGAAGCTGGCAGCGACGACCAACACCATACGCTCGTCTCGTCTCCGGACTCTGAGCGGATCTTCGTCTTGGACAACTCGCTCGCCAGCTCCACCCAAGCCGGAGCCTGACGCTCAGATCGGGCGCGCTTCCTTGGCGCAGGGCACAGCCGACGGCGGTGTGACTGCGTTGAGCTGCGACATTTTGGTCTCGATGGAGGAGAAGGTGGGTCACGTGCAAGCAGAAAATAAAAGTTCCCACGTTCGAAATTTCGACTGCTTGCCTGGAAGCAGATTCGGGCCAGAACGGACCCTGCTATGCCCCTCTGCCAAAATTGGAATTCCGGTGAATTTCAGGCTGCCTCACCACTCTCCATGCACGGTGCACAAGATCGCCGTCTGCTGCCATGCGAATTCTCGTGGCCGCTGGCTGGCAGCACCGAGCCGCGCCCAGTTACGCGCGCAGGCCGTCTGTGAGCTCAGCGGCTGGTCAGGCGGTCAGGCCGGGCCTGCTGGCCAGTCTTTGGGCCACCGGCGATGCAAGCGTGCAAAATTGACGGCAGCAGATGGCAGAGCTTGCGAATTCGACGCAGCGGAGGCTGAGTTGAGAGGCTCGACGAGTGGCGCGCGTCCCGACACTATGGGAGGCCACGCCGCCACCTCTCCTCCTTCTGCTCTCCATATCGTCAAGGTACTCATAAACGTAAGCGTCTACACCAGCCCTTGTCGCATCGAACCCGCATCGGTCTGCTCGTCACTGCTGCGCAACTCTCGCCATCTCGCCATCTCGCATTCAGGTACGCCATCGCCGCCAGCACCCATCGACTCGCACTACCTGAAAGCGGCTCAGAATCGCCACATTGCATCATTCGACACTCGCTCGCACCAAAGCATCCGGATGATTCGCCACCGCCACGCCATCGCTCGACATTCTGGACCGACCTTGCTTGCGCCCTTGGCCATCCATCATTCACAGATTCCCACTTGAAGGCCAATGTGCAAAAAGCATCGGCGTTTGGCTTCGGAGTCGGAGCTTTTCTCGTTGCTGCATCAATGGACGCGATCATAGGCGCGACCTTGACGTAGGGCCGAATTGCACACATCGCAGGCCAGGCTGGAGATTTTGGACAGACGCACAGCGAGGGCGAATCTCGAAATGCAGCAGGCTCAAACAGAAATTTCCACCCAGCCCAGTCCCGACAGACCGATGCGCGCCCATTTCGATGCGACCAGACCAGCGCGTCCCGTCTCGCTTTCCCAATCGACCACCATCTGACTCGACCGTTGTCTTTTTCACCTCGTCGACACTTGTGACACTTGCAGGCCCTCGATAACACATATTCAAGATGGGTAAGGTTCACGGATCCCTCGCGCGTGCCGGTAAGGTCAAGTCGCAGACCCCCAAGGTCGAGAAGCAAGAGAAGGCCAAGCAGCCCAAGGGCCGCGCTAAGAAGCGTCTCTTGTACACCCGACGGTAAGTTTGCCCTAAGCCAAGCATGAGATTCAAGCAGCATCGAGTCGACCACCAGCAGCGAGGCCGCGCCGACCTCGGCAACGATACATCACCACCATGACACCATGGAAGCTGCATCATCTTGGCATCAGGTCATGTCGGACGGCATGCAATGTTCTTCGCCCATCGTCGCATCACCAAGCAAGGAACGGGTCTGCGATCGCCAGCGTCAACCCGATCTGGCGCAATACAGTTGCCACTCGCATTTGTTGGGGCTCGAACCTACGCGACGAATAAGGTCTTCTCGTGATCTTGACGAATCGGCGTCCTCACCACCTGACGAGGTTGACTTCGATGTTGCTGGAAGCTCATGCTAGATTCGCTTTCAACCTGCTCCTTGGTTTCTGACACTTCTGCATCTTGATCCTTTCTAGATTCGTGAACGCCGTCACCACCCCCGGTGGCAAGCGCCGCATGAACCCCAACGGCGAGAAGTAAACTCGCCCGTTTGGACTGTTCACCCTCATCATGCACACACATACACGCTCGGTTCGGCTCAAGATTAATGCCGCTCCATTATTGCTAGGATCGTCTTGTCGAGCCAATACGAAAAAAGGGATGGCGATTGTTTCCTGACAAGGTCGGAGCGGTCGTCATTCCACGCATTTCTCCCACACATTACATTTTCATCGCACCGTTGCGGTTTCGAATTCGGTTGTGGAAACGAGGCCGACTTGTATCATCATGCAAAGAGCGCGTTGCCACGCACGTGTTTTGCGATTCATTCGCTCGAGGTGGGGATGGGGGTGGGGCGAGTAGGAAGACGCGGGATTATTGAGAGATGGCTTCTGAGCGGTCCGGTGTAGGTGTTGTTGGAGTGGATTGCGCAGGGTCGGTGGTGGGAGGGAGACGGAGCTGGTTGAAGCGCGCGATGAGGTCGTCGTCTGTTGTATCCTGCGGCTTTGCAGCGAGTTGCGGCTCTTGTGTGACTGGAGTCTTTGCATCTTCCTTTGGCGGAGCTTCGTCTTTCGATTTCGCATTCTTTTCGTCGAGCAGCTGTTGGAGCTCTTGTTGGATCTCGTCTTCATCCACGTCACTAGGCGCGGTGGTACGAATGGCATCGTCGACCTCGCGCTGGCTAGCCAACGACTGTTCGAGCGCCTCGACGGTGCGATCGACGTTGTCGATGTTGAGTTCGGGTTGGGCAAGCAGCTTGTGCATCACCTCATTGCTCGTCTGGTATGCGCGCACGATTTCGACGTCGCTCTTGGCCTGTTCGATGCCGATGAGGACGCGCGTCATGGTCTCGCGTGCACCCATGCGTTTGGTCAACACCTCCTCCAACGCCCGCCTGCTGCGCACGTACGATGCAGCCTGCGCCTTGTTCCCCTTGCGCAACGCCTCCTTGGCCTGCGCAGTACGTCGACCCATCTGCGCCTCGAGCGAGCTGATCTGCATCTCGACCTTGCGCACCGTCTCTTTCACCGCCACCACCCCGCGGTCCTCCTCGCTAATCCGCTCCGCCACCTCATCTTCACTGGCGGCGAGCTTGATTATGCCACCGCTGGTGGTGAGCACGCCGCCGCAGTCGCGAGAAAGATGCGTGAGGACCAGTTGGACATCGCGCTCGCTTGGATGGAAGCCGAACTGCGATGCACAGACGCGCGCGAGGCGCTGCCGAAACTCGGCCGTGGTCATGAGCGCCGAGATGGGGCTGAGCGTTGCATCGTGTTCGAAATGGTGCATGAGGAAAGCAGAGGCGATGCGGTGCACGAGGTCGTACACGACCCAGTCGCCCCGTTTGTCGCGAAACAGCCGCTCGTCTTCGCTGTAGTCGTCATCGGCCGCCGAGCCGGTGACCATGCCGAGCACCGACGATGCCGCCCACCGTGCCGGCGTCACCAGCAGCGCCGACGCCACGCCTCCAGGCGTCGGCAGGTAGCCCCGCAGCCCAGAGGCCTGTTTGGCGGGCCCATGCAGCGGCTTGCTGCTGTGCAGGAACTTGGATAGTGGTGTCACTGTGTTGGCGCGTTCGAGCTCGGCGAGCACGCTGCCGAGACCGAGTGGACGGCCGACGCCTTCGACCGTCCAGCGCGCCTTGGTGCTCTCGTCCAGCCGGAACACCGTGCGGTCTGGCAGCGGTGCTGAAGAAGAGGCAGAGGCGACGTCATCGTCGAGAGAGTCGAGCGAGGAGGGATCGAGCGCCGGTGGGTCGCGGTCGAGCTGCACGCCCTGCCACGTGACGTCGATCAGCGTGTCCTTCCACCACTCGATGCTGGCGCGGTAGCCGGCCGGGTTGCTCTTGCGCTGCCGTGACAGATCGGCATACAGGGCCGGTAGGGGCGAGGCATGCGACCGTGGGTCGCGGAACGATGGGTGCTTTGAGATGTACTTGGCGACACCCGCCGCTGAAGAAGAGGATGAGGACGAGGAGGCGTCCGGAGACATGCTTGCGGTGTCAGGTGTATGGCAAATCCAGCGACAGCTTGTGATGATGGAGGAGAAGGGTGGAGCGATACGGTGATGCGGGGGACGAGCTGTGTGGCGTGCGTTGTGGTGAAAGGCATTTGTGTGGAGGTGTTGGTCTGCCAAAAAAGCCCAATTTGGCACTTCTTGGGGTCGCATCATTCGGCTCAGCCTTCCTCCTCACCTTCCACCATCCGATTCTCGTTCGCAGCGATGGCGCGGCCTTACCAGCAGCACAACGGGCTCCACAGCTCTTCGCAGCCATGACGGCACCTCGCCCTTTCTGGAAGCCTGGCTCGGCGCGGCCAGGCAGCTCGCTCGACCGCGACTCGGAAGCGGAGCCATCGCTCCTCACATCTGCCGTGCCCTCCTCTTCCGCGTCTCTGCCCATCGCTGCGCAGCGAGACTCGATCCTCTATGCGCTCGAGCGCCATCAGGTGCTCATCGTCGTCGGAGAGACCGGCTCCGGCAAAACCACGCAGATCCCACGCTTTCTATATGACGCAGGCTGGACCACCGCCGCCCCGGCTTCGGCGGGCAACATGATCGCATGCACGCAGCCGCGTCGCGTCGCCGCCGTATCCATCGCCGCCACCGTCGCTGAGCAGATGGGCGTCAGGCTAGGCCACGAGGTCGGCTACACTATACGATTCGAAGACAACTCGTCAGCCGCCACGCGCATCAAATACATGACCGACGGGACGCTCTTTCGCGAATGCATCAAGGACCCGTTGCTCACCCGGTACAGCATGATCATGGTCGACGAGGCGCACGAGCGCGGCGTACACACGGACCTGCTGCTCGGTGTGCTCTCCAAAATCCTGCGCAAAAGGCCCGAGCTGCGAGTCATCGTGGCGAGTGCCACCATCGATGCGCTCACTTTTAAGGACTTTTTCGAAGACAGTCGCGTCGTCTCGCAAGGCAGTGACAAGCACCAAGAAGACCGAGCGACGGTGCTCCAGATCAAGGGGAGGTCATTTCCTGTGCACGTGGCGTACCTCGACGAGCCGTGCGAGGACTACCTGCAGAAGACCGTCGATACCATCTGGAACATCCACCTCGCTGAGCCGCGCGGCGACATCCTTGCCTTCCTCACGGGCCGCGACGAGATCGACACCGCCCTCCAAATGCTTGCGGATCGGCAGCTGGATCTGCCGGACTCGGCAGCGCGCATGCATCTGCTGCCACTGCATGCGGGGCTGTCGGCGTCGGAGCAGACGGCAGTGTTTGCTCCGCCGCCCTCGTCGGCACTGCGCAAGGTGGTGGTGGCCACCAACATCGCCGAGGCGAGCATCACGCTCGACGGCATCGTCTACGTCGTCGACTGCGGGCTCGTTAAGCTCCGCGCCACGACGGGTGCGGGGAGGGATGCGCTGGGCGTGGTGCCCATCTCTCGTGCGTCGGCGGTGCAGCGTGCGGGGCGTGCGGGGCGGACTCGGGAGGGCAAGTGCTTCCGGCTGTACACGCAGCGGTATGTGGAGCAGATGCACGCCTCGACGCCGCCCGAGCTCACGCGCGTCGATGTGGCCGCACCCGTGCTCATGCTCAAGGCGCTCGGCATCGACAACCTCGCGCGCTTCGAGTGGGTGCCGCCCGCGCCGCCGCCCGCGCTGCTGGCAGCCGGTCTGCAGAGGCTCGTGGAGCTCGGTGCGCTCGACGAGTATGCGCGGCTGACCGATCGCGGGGCAGTGATGGCCGAGCTGCCGTTGCCGCCGCATCTGGCACGGATCCTGGTCGCGTCGGCCGAGCCGGCGTTCGCATGCGCGCACGAGATGCTCGCCATCCTCGCGACCATGCAGGTGAGCACGCTCTTTGTCTCGCCACACACGCCGCAGACGCAGTTGAGCCAGCGTGCGTTTGCCGCGCAGCAAGGCGATGTGTTTACGCTGCTCAACGTCATGCTTGCGTTTAGCGACGAGCGTGTGGGACGCAAGAGTGCAAAGTGGGCGCAGCGGCACCGGCTCAACTTTGCGGCGCTCAGTCGTGCGCTGTCGATCCGGCAGCAGCTCGAGCGCTTCATGGTGCGGTTCGGGCTCGATGCAACGTGTTCGGTGCGCGGGAGAGAGGATGCCGTGGAGCGTGTGACGAGGTGCATGCTCACGGGTCTGTATGCCAACGTGGCGCGCTACGACCCGGTGGGCATGACATACACGACTACGGCGGGGCACAAGGCGTGGGCGCATCCGGACTCGGTCTTCTTCAACCGACGCCCGGAGGCGGACTGGATCGCGTATGGCGAGGCGGTCGAACAGGCCACACCGGATGGCACCAAGACGTACCTGCGCGACCTGCTTGCCCTGCCGCACCTCGAGTGGGCGACGAGCGCCGTGCCCGGCTACTACGCCGTCAGCACGCAGTGGGGCACACGATCCAAATCACCATCCTAGCAATTGATTCGAATGGGTAATGCGGCTAGAGAGGTGTGACGTCGCATCGAACGGCGGTGTACAGGTCGATGTGGAATGCAGCGTGGACGTCGGGCTTGTACGTCGAAGCGACGAGCGTGTAGGATCCTGGCTTGAGCAGTGTATCGAGCGCGGCGCCACAGGGTAGATCGGTGTATGCGCCGCTATTGGCCACCTCTTTGTCGTCGTACAGTGCTAGATTGACGTAGGGTCGTACGCTGTCTTGGGTCGGGTTGGCTTTGATCCTTGCCACCAGTGCGGTCATTCCGGGGGGAGGAACAACAAGGCGCCAACTCGGATTGTTGCCGTACCCCTCATTGCCACGCGAACCTTTTGCGTTGCTTTGCGTCCAACTTGCCGTGATGCGTCTGTGGAACATTCCTGCACCTTCTTGTGGGATCGGCTTGAGCTGGACTGGATGGGTCGATTCGATGTTCAGAGTAAAATCGGCGGTTGTGGCTGCTTCGAACGTCGATGCGATGAGGGTGTAGATCCCGGGACGCAGACCTTTTCGACCCGGATTCGAGGTGTTGCACAGTGCAAGGCCGTGATGATACATGCCGCTCGAAAGCACTACATCGCCTTGGGTGAGACTCGTCACACGACCTCCCCTCGCGGTACCTGGATACGCCAGCAGCAACTGTACGGGTACCCGTCGATCGGAACATTCGAGCGTTAGACTCAACTGCACCTCGTCCGCGCCGGGGATGGTGAGTGTGTATTGCGGATTCGACATGAACGTGGGTAGTGTCGCATTGCCGCCCGCTGTGCGACTCGTCCATGCGCCAGAGAGCGACTCGCGAAACGCCAGATGCGTCCGCACTTGCGACATCGATACGGCGTGGTGCGAGTAGATCGAAAGCGTATACCGCGTCTCCACCGCGCGCGACGTACGCCTTGACGCCACCACGGTGAAACTTCGCTCAGCCACATCCCCGTTGCGAGAAGGTGCGGGTTTGAAGCGCACCAGACAGTGCGTACCGTCCACATAGGCCCCTACTTGCCGCGCTTGCCCCAGAGGCTGCGAAGATGGCTCGCCGCGCGACGTGTCGTCTTCAAACACGTGCACTGCAATGTACTCTGCCTCGTGCGCTGGCTCGGCGTTGGGTCGATCGTGCGTGCTGGTAATGTGCCGCGTAAGCAACATCCACACCTCCTCCCCTTCACCACCAGCGTCCGGGGTTGGGGACATCACCAGCCGAAACCTCGGATCCGCCTGATCGACCTTTCCCCCACCCTGCGGCGTGGGAGCGCGCCAGCTCGAATGCACGCTGAGCGTGCTTGCAAACAAGCTCGGGTCCCAATTGAGAAAGAGCGAGTCGAAGTGCGTGCAGAGATCGTCCCAGGTGACTGTAAACGTCGCGCCATCCTCCACCTTGAGCCGCTGCATAGCCTCCACCACATCGTCCTCTGGCTTGGTATCGATCGCAATGCTGGGATGGTTGTGTGCTGCGTGTCGCCAGGGATTCATGAGTGTGACGTACCTCTGGCTTGCGCTTACTCGCACGTCCAGGATCGCATAATTATGGCTGGGCACCAGTCCACCCTGCGTCTTGCTGGGCGTGCCCACGGTGGCGAAGCACCTGCCCTGCGTCCAGGCGGCATGAAAGCGGGACCAGGACTTTTCGCGCTGAAACCCGGCGTGGCGGAGGAAGAGATGTTCGGGCACCCACGCGGTGAGCGCATGCGCATCGATGCTCGCATTGGATCCGCCGAAGTCGTACCCGCCCATGAGCGTGAGGTATGCCTTTTCGAGCAGCGCTGGCCAGACACTGTGGCCTTTGCGACACGATGCACCCATGATCCGCTCACCGCCCTCGCGCGGGTAGTACGGAAGATGGTCGTCGATCTCGATGCATCGAGCGATGCCGTTGATGTGGAGCTTCACGCGGTATCGACCCGTTGAGCTGGGTGAGGGGAGACCGAAGGCGTCTTGTGGGTGGAGAGAGGAGGTGGCGAGGGAGGTGCCGAAGAGAAAGTCGTGTTCCGCCGCCGCTTCGAGCGCAGCGACGAACGAGCAGTCGGTTACAATGTCCTGTACGATCTCGTGTCCGCGCAGCCTTCGACCCCATCCTGCATCTGCACCTGCAACCTGACCAGCACGCTTGTACTGTGCCTTCTTTCCGATCTGAACCGGCGATAACTCGGGCTGTGCCTGAACAGTCGAGCTGTGTTCGGACCATGCAGGAAAGTGTCTCGCGTTGATCTTGGACGAGGCGGCTAGGATGGATGCCTGCTGATCGGTGCTCAGCACATCGCGCTCGACGCGACGCACATTGTGGGCGCTCTTGATCTTCTCGGCGCGTGCGGTCACCTTGTTGGCCATCTGCTTGAGTCGATCGCGTGTGCCATCGTGTGCGGGGACGGGGTGGGTGGAGAGCAGGTGCAGGAAGAGCTGGCCCGAACGCACGTACAGCTCAAACGCGGACGAGTAGTCGCGTGCAAGCTCCGCCTTGGTCGCCCGCTGCGCATGCTCATACGCTGCCGACAGCGATGCATCCCAGCTCCCGCCAGGCGCACTCATAACGAAGCGCTGATGGTCGTCCACTTTCTACCTGCGCAGCTGGGCAGAGGTGGAGGTGGATCGCGGCGCGTTGCACGCCCGCTCCTAAATTTCCGCCCGCCGTTAGGTTCCGCGCATGGCCTCATTTCAGGGTCCACCTTCTCACACACTCAAACGCAACTGCATCTTGTGAACACTGTCAATTGCTCCGCCGTTCAGATGTTGGCAAAGAACGCATGGCCCAGTGCATCTTTGGCGCTGATGCGCTTGGCCGGATCGAGCTCGAGACACCTTTCGAGCAGGTCGACGAGCGCATTGGTCGCCTTGACCTCCTCGGGCTTGAGCCTCTTGGCCGCATCGGATGGCAGCAGACGCGAGCGCACATCCGCACTCGGCTTGCCGATCATCACCCTGCGCACCACCTCCTTCCCCGAACTCTTGTCCGTCTCCACACCAAGAAAGGCGTTGGTGTCGTCAAAGTGCTGTTCGCCAAACTGGCTCTTGCGCAGCTGCTTGGCCGTGAACCTGCCGCGCGCCTCCTGCATCAACAGCAGCATGTGATTGTTGGTCCGGCCCGGGAAAAGGATCTTGCCCGTGGCGAGCTCGTAGATCGTACACCCCGTCGACCACACGTCGATCGCACAGTCGTATGGCTGGCCGAGGATGATCTCGGGCGCACGGTAGAAGCGCGAGACGAGGTAGGGCGTGATCTCCATCTCGCTCACGTACGACGCCGAGCCGAGGTCGCACACCTTGAGCGTGGTCTTGGCGTCGTTGACCAGCACGTTGTCCGGCTTGATGTCCGCATGCATCACCTCGTTCTTTGCTAGATGCGACAGCGCGAGCAGCAGCTGGTGCGCATACACGCGCACCGCCTGCAGGTTGAGCCCCACATCGCGACCGTACCTGCGCACAACGTCGCGCAGGTTCATGCCGAGCGACTCGAAGACCATGCACAGATGGCCCTTGTAGTCGAAATGGCGCTCCAGCCGCACCACGTGCTTGCGGTCGTCCGGATCCGCCGCGTTGAGCTTACGCAGCATGGCGACCTCTTTGAGCCCCGCTCGATACATGCTCTCTTGGACACGCACGATCTTGATCGCGACATGGCGGCCGTCGGATCGCAGATCTCGCGCACGCACCACCGACGCGAACATGCCTTTGCCCAGCACCGCCGAGATCTGGTAGCGCTCGTCGAGCGTCTCGCCGAGGATGGTGCGCAGGTAGCCGTCGTTGTCGTCCCAGTTGCTCGACAGGTTCGCCATGCTCGCCGCAGCCGGGTCCGAGATGGGTGCTGCAGTTGCTTTGACCGCCGATGGGGCGACCGAGGCGCCGCGCAACGGGACGCGGATGATCTTGGTCTTTTTGGGCTTGGCATCCGACTTGGATGCATCGTCGTCGTCCGAGAGCGCAAACATGTCCATGTCGTCCTCGTCTTCATCGTCGGTCACTTCGATCTCCTGGAACTCCTCGTTGCTCTTTGATAGAGGTGGCTCGGCTGGGTGATTTGCGGGTGGTGGGGCGACTTGGCGTCGTTTCTCGAGGCGCTCGAGCTCTTGCGCTCGATCAGCGTCCGGATCGAATTCGGCTGCGGATGCATCCTGGGCATTCGCACTGCCATCGGGTGCGACATCGGTGGTGTAGGTGGCGGTCTTGACCAGCGAGAACGGCTGCTGAGATTGAGGCTGGGCCTCTTTCACCTCGCTCTGCGGAGTGGACACAGCAGTGCTGGGAGCAGGAGTGCCTTCCGAGGCCTGGACGCTCTGGGAGCCGCGATGCTTGTCGAGGATGGCCTGCCTGCGCTTCCGGCTCTCTTCTAGCACGCGGCGTCTTTGCTGCTCCTCATCGATGCCGGAATCGTACGCATCTAGCAGACGGTCGAGGTTGGGATCTGCGTCATTGGGCGGTGCATCCTCCCTCCTCAGCCGCTTGTTCGGTGGCTCTGTATTTGAGGACGCACGGAAAGGGCTGAGTGAGCGTCGAGTGCTCCTACTCGAAGAAGTGGCATGGCGTGATGGACCCGATGCGGCAGCCTGTCGTGGATGAGACATGGCGCAAGCCAAGATGCAAGCAAGCAGCAGGAACGAGAAGGTGAATCTAGTCAGCCATCAGATATACAGCGATGAACGCCAGTGTGCCGGGCGTGGCTGCTCGCGGCCATTCAGGCTCGAAGCGACGGGCCGACAGGAAGCTTGCCTCTGATCTTGGTCACAGCCTTGGGCGGCTGGTGGTCATCAACAAGGATTGAGAGACGTGCGGCAGCTGGGGATTAGCCAGCAAGGGTGGGATATCGATATGATGGTTGGTGTGATGATGGAAGGACTGAGCGACAAAACTCAGCTCGGAGCTCCGAGCAATTCAGGGTCTGAGCGGGCATGCAAGAAGCCGCGAATTTCTCCAATCGATGCCTCCACTTTTGCTTCACAGCGAGAGGCCCCGATCGATATTATGCACTGCGTGGCGGGCGTGGCGGACAGTTTCGGCTTCCTCTATCGGCTTGACTGAGTGGCGGGTTCGGCTCGTCACTACATCGGACAGCACAGATCGACAAGCAGCAGCGGAAGAAGAAAAACGTGGGCGGCAGGGTAGTTCTATTCGGCACTTGATGCCATCATTGCGCTGCGGTTGACACCTGACCGAGGCGCAGCCGGCCGTTCGGGAATGGGAACGGAAGGTCCAGATCAGGCTCGAGCGCAATGTGCGGAGCCCGATGCGCGATGCACGGTGCCCCTCTGGCTGGCGCACGTTCGATTGAATTCGAAACTCGGCGCTGGCTTACAACACACCAAACCGCGCCGTCACAGCCTCCGAGGCCTCTGCATTTGGAAATCGAAACTGCCGCATCGATGGGCACGCGATTTTTTGGCGATTTCCGACTTTGAATCGGCCGATTACAGACGAGCCGCGCCGCGAGCTGCTGCCGCATCTTCTGCACAGATCACGCTGCACCGCCTGCGATAACGCAACTCAGCCACGCTGCGCAGCACACACACACTGCCCTAATGCCCTCCGCCTCACCTCGCCACGCCCGGCCCTGCCCTACACCCTTACGCCCGAAGCGAGGCACTGCACCAGTGTCGGCGGTCGAGTGGCGCCTAGCTCAGCAAAGCCGCTCTCCACACGCGCGCTGTCTCCCCGTCCCTTTGAGAGAGCCGTGCGCAGCCGCCCGCACTCAGCCAGTCTCCACCGCGCAGCAACCCGCGCCGCACCGCACCCGCTGTATATAATCACTCGAGGCTCAGTCGTAACCATCAGCTCCCTTTCCACAACGCACATCACCAGATACCTGCTACTCACCTCGGTATCCTCGCATCCTTCATTCTCACCACCATCTTCGTCACCATCAACCACCCGTTTGCATCGGTAACTCGCACTGCAGATTATAGCCAGTAAGTGGAGCATTCCCATCCATCCGCCTCTGCGACGTTCATGCACGTCGCCTGCAGGGTCTGTAGGCGACGCGCACTCTCCACCAATGAACGCCTGTTTTCTCCCCTTTCTCGCCTCTCCCCCGCAGCATACTGACCTTTGTTCCTCCGCCCTTTTCCCTCTGCTCCAGGCCATGCAGATCTTTGTCAAGACTCTGACCGGCAAGACCATCACCCTCGAGGTGGAGTCGTCGGACACTATCGACAACGTCAAGGCCAAGATCCAGGATAAGGAGGGAATCCCTCCCGACCAGCAGCGTCTCATTTTCGCAGGAAAGCAGCTCGAGGATGGCCGTACCCTCTCGGACTACAACATCCAGAAGGAATCGACTCTTCACCTCGTTCTCCGCCTGCGTGGTGGTATGCAGATCTTCGTCAAGACCTTGACCGGCAAGACCATCACCCTCGAGGTCGAGTCGTCGGACACGATCGACAATGTCAAGGCCAAGATCCAGGACAAGGAAGGCATTCCTCCCGACCAGCAGCGCCTCATCTTTGCGGGAAAGCAGCTCGAAGATGGCCGCACCCTGTCTGACTACAACATTCAGAAGGAGTCCACCCTCCACCTCGTCCTGCGTCTCCGCGGTGGTATGCAGATTTTCGTCAAGACCTTGACTGGCAAGACCATCACGCTGGAAGTCGAGTCTTCCGATACCATTGACAATGTGAAGGCCAAGATCCAGGACAAGGAGGGCATCCCCCCTGACCAGCAGCGATTGATCTTCGCCGGCAAGCAACTCGAAGATGGTCGTACGCTGTCCGACTACAACATCCAGAAGGAGAGCACGCTTCATCTCGTCCTCCGACTCCGCGGTGGTATGCAGATTTTCGTCAAGACGCTCACTGGAAAGACGATCACTCTCGAGGTCGAGTCGTCGGACACGATCGACAACGTCAAGGCCAAGATTCAGGACAAGGAGGGTATCCCTCCTGACCAGCAGCGTCTCATCTTTGCCGGCAAGCAGCTCGAGGATGGCCGCACTCTTTCGGACTACAACATCCAGAAGGAGAGCACGCTGCACCTCGTGCTGCGTCTGCGTGGCGGCAACTGATCGGTCCTCGACGAATAGGCAGCTCCTCTGCAATGATACATTGATTCCCCCTCGAGCCCAAGCCGTCGCACGTGCACCGGCTTGTGGTATATCCCCTTTTCTTCTTGCGAATGCTGTGTGTGCGTGTGAGGAGAGTGTGTGGAGCTGTGCTTACGACTGTGGCTTGATGGATTGAGCTCATGACTCGGGCTTGTTGGCAGAACTGGCGAAGGTGAGCGGATGAGAAGAGGCTGCGCGCGGATGCATGGCGTGGACGCACATGGAGGTGTGCAGGCCATCACGAGGGTGGAGAAGTGAGCAAGAGGGCGCATTTGTGGCACGGTATGTGGCTCAACCTCGGCACACAGCCGCGTCGAGAGGGTGATATTGATTCACAACCTGGGACTCTGCACCATGCGGATCGGCGCGTGCACAACCAAGCTTCATCTTGCACCGCTCGCGCTCACACTGTGCACACGAAATGGAGCTCTTGAATTTGAAAGGTACTTTGTTGGCGATAGGGGGGGAGGGGGGGCTGTGATTCACCAGCAGAACAGAATGCTGGTGCGGTTGAACAGCGCCGGACTGGCGGCGGCTTTGGACCCAGTGCCGCCCTCGGGAGGGTTCATCGTCAGTGCGACATGCAGGTTGCGCGTGATCTCGCCGCGGAAGAAGGCAAACAGCTCCTCGTCCTGATCGAGCATCAGCCCGTTCCTCTGACTAGCCTCTCGCAGGGCGCTGACCAAACTCGCGTACTCGTCGCCCTCGAACAGCCCTGCCACCTCGGCATTGGCCAGAAGCGTGTTGAGCTTCTCCAGCCGCGCGGCATTGGACATCTGCGACTCGTCGATCGTCCAGCACACCTTCTCGCCCTTGCATCCGACGCGGCGCAGCAGCGCACGCAGGTCGTCGTCAAAGTGCTCCTCGGTATACCGGTTGCTCGTGCTGATGCTGAACAGCGACAAGCCGCGCATCCAGGCGCAGAACCGCGTCACCGTCGTACGTCCACTTCCCGACGCACCGATCAACAGCAAGTGCCCAGCCGGCTGCCGCAGCACGCGATCGCACGACAGCGCCAGATCCAACACGCTATCGTGCAGCACCAGACTCGCCTCGAGCTCCTCGTCCGAATACCCCTTGAGTCGCGCCTTGGCATACTCGCGCACAGCCTCGCGCCCCACGCTCTTGTACTCCTTGCTCAGCCAGTTGCTGAACAGAATCGGCCGCGCCAACGCCACGCCCGTGTCGACGCTCGGGAACCGATGCGCCGCAACAGCATCCAGCTGCTCGTCCGTCCACCGCTTCTCGTCGCGCCCAACCAGCCGGTCCTGGAACAGCCGCAACCCCTCGTGCGCCCACACGCGCACCAGCCCCTCCACCGACAACGCCTCCAGCTCGCGGATCGCCTCAAAGATGCCGCGCATCCACCGCGTCAGCTCGCGCGGCGAGTAGACATAGTGCGCCTGGATGTCGGGCGTAAACCGCCGCTGACTCGCCAGGTAGAAGTCCACCATGCCCGCCGTGAGCGCCTCGGCATACCCGCGCAGATTCGGCGTCACCTTGAGCAGCGCGCGGTTGAACGTGCCGTAGATCTGGTTGAGCGAAATCTCGCCCGGATAGTCGACCATGATCAGCGGCGCATGTCGCAGGAACCTGTGCGACAGCGCCACACGTCCCGGATCCGTAGGCGGATTGCACGCCCCGACAAACTGGATCCGCTCCAGCCGCACCCACGCCTTGTCGCTGATCCGCCAAAACCCACCGCCCTCGACGAGCTGGCGCAGGAACGAGATGACGCGCTGCGTGCCGTACTTGTCCGTGGCGGGCAGGTTGATCTCGTCGCAAAAGAGCACGAGCCAGCGTCCGATCTGCGACGGCGAGAGCACGATCCCGTTCGGCGTCTTGCGGTACTCGCAGTACTGCTCAAACGTCTTGAGGATGAGCTCGGGCGTCGTCGCCGACGAAAAGTTGAGCCCCACCACCTCCATGTCCGGCAGCTTGCGCAGCGCCGAAAACAGCGTCATGGTCTTGCCCGAGCCGGGCGGACCGCACAGCATGAGCGGCTTGTGCTCGGACAGCCACGAGTACAGCACGTCCTCGTGGCGCACCGTGTCGATGGTGGGCACCACCACGTCCGCCGCCGACACCGCCGCCGTGTCGATCTCGATCGTAGGCACCTTGCTCAGCCACGACGTCCACTCCACCGCGCCGCGCGTCAGCGTCACGTCCCAGTCGATCAGCGACGCGCCCGCGCCGAGCGGCGGCAGCTCGATGCCCGTGCGGCTGCGCAGATGCTCGCCCATCTCGGCGCGCACCTCGAGCTTCGCATCGCCCGTAAACGCCCACACGAGCGCGAGCAGCAGCCGCCGCGTCGCATACGCCTCGATCTGCTCGCCGCCCAGCGGAAAGTCCGGATGCGCTGCGTTGTAGTCGAGCACGTTGCGGATCGTCTTGTTGACGAGCGAAAAGAGCGTCGACAGCGCACGCGCCTCGGTGAAGTCCATAATGTGCGGCTTGGACCGCGCGAACTCGAGCGCGCCGTTCACCAGGCCGTCGTCGTCGAATAGCGGCGCCAGCGCGTCCGCCACCGCGCGCTGCACGAGCAAGTCGGGGCTCACCTCGCTCGTGGTGGTTGCTGCCGTCGAGGCTGCCGCCGCCGCACGCCGCGCCGCCACCGCACCCACCAGCTCGTCGTCGTCGAGCTCGATCGGCGTCGAGCGCAGACCCGTCAGGTAGCGCGAGTAGAGCATCGAGGGGCGCACAATGTCGTCGCTGAACCAGATCATGCCGCAGCGCGACACCGTCGCCAGCGTGGCGTAGCGCAGCGACTCGACCTCAAACATGATGCGCACGTTGGGCGGCAGGTTGAGCCGCTCGCCGTTGGGCAGCGTGAGCAGCTTGTTGTCGTCGAGCACCGAGTTGAGGTTCTCGACCCATTCCGGATCCACGTCGCCGTCAAACACGATCCAGTGGCGCTTGGCGCTCTCGCCCCTGACATTGTCGATGATCTTGCGCAGCACCTGCGTGAAGAGGCCGTCGTTCCACTCGCGCGTCGTCGGATCGAGCGTGCCGTACAGACTCTCCTTGGACACCGCCTTGGGGTCGATCACGTACGACACGCCCTCCTGGCCCTCGAGCCGCTCGAGCGCCGCAAGCAGCACCTGCCACGCCTGCGTCTTGCCCGTGCCCGACGGCCCGACGAGCATGAGGCCGTGCGAGATCTTCTGGATCTGGTACAGCTGCAGCACCTTGTCCGTCCAAAGCCCGCCCTCGACCAGATGGCGCTCGGCACACACCGCCTCGATGTGGCCGCGCAGCACCTCGAGGTTGACCGGCTTGTACTCGACGCCGGGGAAGACGTCGGACAGCAGGCTCTTGAGCAGCGGCACGTCCTCGGCCACCAGCTTGGGCACGATCGTCTCGGACACGCTCTGGATGAGGATCTCCTGCTCCGACACCTCGATCGCCGCGTGCGTCGCCACCTCGCCGTCGCCGCCGCCAAGCATGTGCTCGCGCTTGAGCTGGCCCGCGCTCACCAGCACCGCCTTGAGCGCACGCAGCCCAAAGTCGTAGTGCGGCTGCGGACTGAGCTGCTCGAGGCACAGGTTGAAGAACGGCACGATCTTGGAGGCGAGCGTCTCGGCGGTGCGGAAGCCCTGCGAGAAGAGCATGACCTGCGCAATCAGCTCGCGGTCCGGATGCGTCATGGCCATGTTGCGGAAGAGCTTCTTGAGGTTGTCCGGCAGATTGGATCGGCCGGCGTACGTCGGGTTGGTGGTGATAAAGATGCCGACGCGGTCGTTGAGCGGCACCTTCTTACCGAGCAGCTCGATCTCGCCTGCGCCGCTGCTGCTGCTGCCGCTGCTGCTGGCGTTGGCGCCGCTCGAGTCGGCCAGACCCTGCTGGATGCTCTGGATCTGCTGCGACACGGCCGACAGGATGCGCTCCTCGAGTCGATTGAACTCGTCGAAGCAGCCCCAGGCGCCGACGCGGCAGAGGCCCACAAAGATGCGGCCCATGGCCTGGAAGTCGAACGTCTCGTCGCAGCAGAACACAATGACAAACATGCCCAGCTGCACGCCGAGCGCCTTGACCGACTCGGTCTTGCCCGTGCCTGCCGGTCCGAACGGCGCGCCGCCGAGCTTGTAGTGGAGCGCCTGCGTGAGCGTGAGGTAGCATCGGTCGGTGAGCGGCGTCTGCACCAGCCGATCGGGCACACCCAGATACTCGTAGCCGTACGCGAAGGTGGCGTTGGCCATCTGCACCGTGAGGCGGTCCAGCGGCTTGTCCACCTGCCGGTTGAGGTAGAAGCGCATCTGCGAGAGCCAGTTGAAGTCGCGTGCGCTCTCGACCTTCTGCTGCACGAGCAGGCGGATGACGTCTCGCTGGTGCACGAGCTCGGTGATGAGGTGCTCGCACTTGCGGCGCTGCAGCGCCTCGACATCGGTCAGCACCGTGTCGGCGAGCAGGTCGAGCCCGCGCAGCACGACGTCGAGCGGATGCTGCAGCCCCGCACCGCCCTCGAACGCCGCATCCACCATCGCCGTCCAGCGCGCCTGCACCGCCAGCACGACGAGCTGCGCCGGATACTTTGCGATCCACGCCAAAAACCGGTCGAGCGTGAGCGAGTCGACGCTCGCGTAGAACGTTTCGAGCTCGGCGGCCGCCTCGGACAGGAGTTCGGCGAGCGACAGCCGCATCTCGCTCTCGACCTTGGCGAGCCAGTCGTTGATCTTGGGGTAGTCCTTGAGCAGGATGGGCGTGCGGAACGGCACCGTCTCGCCCTCGCGGCTCACCATGGCGGTGAGCGTGCCGGCGGCCTCGTCGAGCTCGACGGTGGCGATGCCGGCAAACATCTTCTTGAGGTGCTTGAGGATGCGCGCGGTGTCCTTGGAGTTGCCGATGATCTCGAGCAGGTCCTCGTCGCCGACAAAGTAGAAGCGCGGGAAGTTGGCGCGCTCGCGCTCCAGATACTCTCCGAGCGCCTTCTGGATCTTGCTCAGCAGGTCGGCCAGACGCTCGAGGCTCTTCTGGACGCCCGGGATGTTGAGCACGTCGAGCACGAAGGGCGACTTGTACACCTTGCGCATCACGGTGAGGAACTCGGTGTTGATGTTCTGGAAGCGCGAGCTCTCGACGGGCAGGATGTGGCGGATCTCGGCGCTGCCGCTAAAGATGCCCTCGAGATACACCCACTGGCGCTGGACGTCGATCCAGGTGTCAAAGAGCACCGAGATCTTGCTCAGCCGGTCCTCCCACAGCGACGCCTCCTCCTCGAACACCTTGTAGTGCGGACTCATCGACATGGCCCGCAGCGCATTCAGGTTGTCGCCCGCGAGCTGGAAGAGGTTGTCCCAGCCGCGGATGAGGCGGCACTTGTTCTGGTAGTTGACCAGATCGAGCGTGTAGTTGGTCCACGCCTCGCGCACCTGCTTGAGGTACTCCTCGAGCGCCAGCTCGCCCTGCGCCTGCGCGACGACGGCCTTGACGGCGGCGTCGTGCCTCTTGAGGTCGAGGTCCCACACGGTGCCGAGCGTCATGCTGCTGGCCGAGTAGTGGTCGTGCACCTTGAGCTGCTTGAAGAGCGAGCGCCAGTGACGCTCGCGCATCGCCTCGGACTTGAGATCCGAGATGACGGCGTTGCTCTTGAGCAGCGCGCGCAGGTGCTCCTGCACGTACTCGAACGCCGCGTACTGGCGCATGCGGCTGGGCATGTCGCGCGTCTGGGCGAGCAGCGCATCGAGCTGCTGGCGCAGCTTCCTCGGCTGCACGTTGCTCCAGTTGGTGTCGCGGATCTCGGCGAGCTGGCCCCACGTGCCCGAGAGCGCGGTCCAGACCGTCTTGAGGTCGCGCAGCTCCTCGAACACCGGCTCGAGCCTGTCGTCCTGCGTGTGCTCGAGGTCGAGCGCCTCCTTGGCGCGCACGACCAGCGCGCGGTCCTCGGCGAGCTTGGCGACGCGCGACTCGAAGACGTTGATGGTGTTCATGGCGCCGTCGGCCTTGAGCGTGCCCTGGATGGGCTTCTGCTGCTCCCACTCGCTGATGAGCGTGGCCATCTTTTCGCTCACGATCTTGTCCTCTGCGATGATCTTCATCTGGAGGCCGGCGAGCTGCTCCTGGATGCTGGCGTTCTTGCGCGTGAGGATCTCCTGGAAGGCGCTCCACTCGCCCTCGACCTGGTCGACGTAGAGCCAGTCCTGCGGGAACATGTAGCGCTGGCGCTCGAGCGTCTTCTGGCCCGTGCCAAAGATGTCGATCTGCGGCTGCCACGCCTTGGTCTTGCGCTTGAGATCCTGCACAAACGTGATGAAGGTGACCGCCTGCGCGGTGGAGCTGCCCTCGATGCTGTGCTGCTCGAGCTCGACGCGCGCCTTGGCGACGGCGGCGTGCACGTCGCGCATGGCGGCGCCGAGCTTGGTGCCGAAGCGGTTGAGGATGTCGCGCTGCCACGTGTCGTACTTTGCGTTGACCTTGCTCTGCACCTGGTCGTAGTCGATGACGCAGATGCCAAACGAGCGCTGGGTGTCCGAGTTGTCAAAGGTGGCGCGCGTGCGGCGGATCTCGGCGAGCAGCTGCTGCCAGCTGGCGAGCGAGTCGCCGAGGCGCGCAAACACATGCTCGGACTCGAGGTCCCACAGCGACTGGAACTGGAGCCACTTGGCAACGTAGCTGCCCACCTCGGCGAGCTTGGCCTCGATGAGCACGAACGGCCGCTCGAGCGAGTCGTCCTGGAAGCGCGTGAGCAGCGAGGTGTAGTCGTTCTCGGTGACGCGCTGCTTGGTGCGCATCTGCAGGCCGATCTCGTAGCGCGAGCTCTGGACGCGCGTGAGGCAGCAGACGACCGAAAGCACCTCGTGAAGCTGACGGAACCACGAAGCACGTGCGTGCTCGAGGGGTGGGTCGAGGAAGATGACCTGGTTCTGGATGCGCACCTCGTGCGTGATGGGCTCCAGCACAATATCCTCGACGGCGCCCTCGGCGTCCTGGGCAGCGCCTCCCGCCGTGCCGTTGATGACTACCTTTTTGGACCTGCGATCGCCGCGTGCGGCACCTGCGCCGCCCTGGCTCTGACCATGACCCACGAAAGCGGTGCACCAGGCGGCACTGACCGACCTGAGCCGGCGCAGCAGCACGTCCTCGATGAGGCCGTCGAGGTTGCCGACCCACTCTTCGAGGTTGGGGTAGCCCTCGAGGTTGAGCTTGTCGATGGTGTTCTGGATCTTCTGCAGACGCTCTGCAAAGGCGTCGGAGCGGTAGGCGCACTTGGCGAGCTCGTCGATGGTGGCGCGCATGTCGCGCTGGATCTCGATGAGCTCGGCGGTCTTGTCCTGGAAGAGGCTGACGGTGCTGGCGAACTGGCGGACAAAGGCGACCTGGCGATTCTCGCGGCCGGCGTCTGCGCCGGAGCCGGGCAGGTACGAGGCGGCGCGGTGGCTCTCGTAGATGTTTGCAAAGTGCTCCCAGCGGAGCGTCATGCCCTGCGAGATGAGCTGGTGGGCGTCGGCGTGAACCTGGGCGATGAGGCACGTGATTTCAGGGTTGGCACGCACGAGGCTGCAGGTCTGGTTGTACGTGCGCACTGTTTCCATGAGCGAGACGGCGTGCGGGTAGACCTTTTTGGCGTCCTTGGCGAGGTTGGTGATGGCGTGCGGGATCTGGAAGTTGAGCCAGATGAGGTTGCGCACCTCCTTGAAGAGCGAGATGGTGTGTCCGTCAAAGTTGACGCTGAGCTGGAGCGCATTGTTGGCGGCGCGGTTCTTGGTGACGTCGAAGACGCGACCGGCGATGGTCATGTCGCGGCGGTTGATGTCGTGGAGCCAGCTGTCGAAGAGCGAACGCGTGTCGAGCTTGCGCCGGAAGGTCTCGCTCTCGCTCTGCAGCTTCTGGCCCTCTGCGTAGAGCTCCCAGCCCTTGCCGAGGACGTCTTCGACGCGCTTCATGTAGATGTTGAGCTGGCGCTCGATCTGGCGTGCCCAGATGATGGCGCCTGCGATCTCGGGCACGTCGCGGAGCTGGCTCATGTGGTTTGCCTCGGAGGGACGGTACTGCGCCTTGAACTTGTCGTGGAGCGACTTGATGTCGGATTTGACGCTGTTGAGCAGCTGCTGCTGGTACTCCTGCACGGCGCCGCGCACCTTGGGCCTGACAAAGAGGCTGTTGAACTGGGAGAGGACGCGGAGCATCTCGCGGGCGGATTTGGCCTGGCCGAGGAGGTCGCGCAGACGGGCGATGAGCGTATTCTCGACGCGCGCCACACGTTCGTTGTAGGCGCCTTCGGCTGTGGTCCAGATCTCGGTGCCCTCTTGGGAGACGTCGAGGACGTCGATGACCTTGACCTGGTCGTAGGCGGCGCGGATCTCTTCGCTCATCTCGATGCCGGCGAGGTTCTGTGTGGCGACGTGGCGCTCGTTGGCGGCGCCTGCGCTTGCGACGCCGCCGGCGTTTGCGCCGGGGAGGATGAGCCCCTTGCCGGAGCTGACCATGGCGCGGAGTTGCTCGTGGGTCTTTCGGAAGGCGCCAATGTAGTTGAGGCGCTCGCGGAGCTTTGCGTGTGCCGGGTTGATCTTGATGGGGAGGAACTTTTCGGAGCGCTTGCGGGTGACTTCGCGGGCGATGTTGACAAAGTCCTTGATGAGCTCGTCCCAGACGTGGAAGACGTCTTGGGTTGCCGAGATGGTGTCGGAGAAGCGCGGGAACTCGTGCCACATGATGCGCTGGGAGGCGAGCACCTTGAGCAGGGTGTCGTTGAGGTCGCGGCTGATGGCCTCGACGAGCGGGAGGGCGCGCTTGACGGGGTAGGGGCTGATGCGGAGCTTCTTGTTGAGGTGGTTGAAGATGGCGCTGAGGGCGTCTGCGCACTTGTCGAGGTCGGTGGCGGAGAGGAGCTCGTTGATGGGGAAGTCCTTCATGAGGAGGTTGTAGTTGTGCGTCTTTTCAGCGCAGTCCTTGAGGCCGGTGTCTGCGAGGAAGGAGACGGTTGCGTGGAAGCGCTTTGCATGCTTGAGGATGTCGAGGGTGAGGACGATGGGGTCGGAGCGGAGCTGCTGCTCGATGGACTCCTGCGCCTTTTCCATGGAGAGCCAAAAGTTGATCTCTTGGGAGGCGGAACCGGAGGCGACGCTGCGGTCGAGCTTTGTGATGGTCTGTACTTCCTTGACCCAGGCGTTGACGTCGGACTGGAGCTTGTTGAGGAAGGACGAGTCCTGGAGGAGCGAGGCGGGCTCGACGGCGTCGACGCTGACGCGGACGGCGGCGGCGTGGCATCGGTCTACGGCGGCGCGTACGACGGGATGGATGGAGAGGGTGATGTCTGGGATGTCGACGTTCTGCTGGAGGTGGAAGAGGCTGAGTTCGAGTTCTGCGAACTTGCGCTTCGCCATGGGGATGCCCATCTTTGTATCGCTGTCCTTTGGCTTTGCGCCGGATGTGAGCGACTTGTCCTTGGGAGCCTTGCTGGCGACGAAAGCGTCGAACCAGGGCGACATGACGTTGTGGACCACGCTGTGAAGCGCCTCGTAGGGGCTCTCTCGGACGGTGGTTGCGGCGGTGGCTTCGTCGGCGTCGTCGTTGGCGTTCCTGGCGCCAGCAGCGTCTGATGCTGTTGTTGGAGCAGCAGCGGCATCTGTGGATGTGGACGGGGCCGCAGCGGGGCCAAAGAGCGTGAGTACGTGGAGCTGATGTGGGAGGGGCACGGCGGCGTCGAGCACGGCGACGCGCTTGATGAGGGCGATGCTCGAGACGTGGCGCGACGAGTAGGAAGCGTGTGTGGACATTTCGTAGTCGAAGAGGTGGTGTTCTGGAGCGTCTGCGGCCGAATCCTGACGGCGGATCTTGTTAATGTAGGCAGCCATGACGTTGGGGTCGCAGGCAAAGAGGTTTGCGCTGTCCTTCCACGTGGGCGTGTCGAGCAGGCGCTCCGAGATGACGGAAGCATCGGTATCGAGGAGGACGGGAAGCAGAGAGCGAAAGTAGTTCTTGAGCCTGGCCGTGTCAACGAGGCCGTTGAACCTTGCTGCCGAGGAGGAGGGCGAGAGGTCGGTGGAGGAGAGGCCGCCCTTGGAGACGAGGTCTGGCTCGGGCGGCGCATCGGGCGGCGCATCGTTGCGGCTGCTGGCGACCAGACGGCCGTTGGAGCCGCTGTATGGCTCGTCCATGTTGGCGCGTGGCGGTGCCAGACCGAGCGAAGAGTGCAGCGTAGTGATGGAAGAGGTGATGCTGGGGTGGTGGTGGCAGCAAGCTGAGCAAGCTGAGCTGGCCGACGGTGGGGATTCGTGATTCACGTGTGGCCCTCTCTCTGCTGAGCTGCTGGAGTGGGGACCGAGCGCGTGTCAAAATCGCTTCGAAAAGTGTTGGTCTGAACCGACTCGCACGCGTGATCCTCGGCGCTGGCCCAAAAGACCCTGGGCCTCGATTTTGGCCCCGTTTCACCGTGTTTTCCTGTACGTCCTAACAGTCACAGCATTTCTTTATTTCGCCCGAGAATGGGATCGGAAATGGCACCCTCTATCTGAACAAAATGGGCGTAAAAATGAAAAAGGAAATAAAAAAAGGCGCCAACAAAACATGGCAGCAAAAATGCAGCTTTCTGACAGGGCGCTGTTCAACACGGCACTCGCCTGTCCCTTGAACCACTTTACACTGCCGGTATGGACGCTGCGTTGTGTCGCACGGTTGCCCTCCTACCCCACTTCGGTTCCATGAGAACCGTGTTGGTTGCTTCATTCGAGATTTTGCTGTTGCTGGGGGGGTTGCGGGTCGGAGTTGGCGAGGGGCGGCGTTTGAATTGGTGCTGCGCGAACGCCGAGCTGCCTGTGCCGGCATTCATGCAGGCGGCCGATCCATGCATGGCTCGCTCTTCTCGGCGTTGTCGCCCAGCTTCATTGTGGCCGAGTACGGTACACCACTGTCGGGTGGGGAGGGGTCGAACGCCCAGATGAAAGAGCAGATGCCGAGGAGCAAATCGAGCAGCAAAAAGGCTCGGGCACCCCGGTCGAAAACAGCAAGGGGGCGTGCACAGATGAAGCGCTGTGGCGGTGGCGGTGCGGCGAGCCGAAGCTTCGACAGCCCAGTCTCTTGTTGCATGGCAAGGCTGTCGACGGCTGCGTGTCCAAGTAGAAGCTGGTAGCAACTGCTTTAGGTCTTTCGAGAAAGCAGCATGTGTGCGCCTCACCACCATCGCTTTACTGATCTCGCCGCGATGCTGTATGTGGTCTTGCTGCTACTGTGCGTGTCGGGGGTGGTGTGCGATGCATTCACCTCTGTGCGCGGTGTATCTGGCGACATCTCGCACCGCACTGTAGGACGTACACCCACCGGCGCCTATGCGCGCTCGCTCAACATCACCTCGACCAGCCAGGTCTTCACATGGTACTCGCAGACGCCCGCCAACGAGTCGGAAGCCGAATCGGCGTTCATCATCGTGCACGGCGTCGACCGCAATGCCAACACGTACTTTCGCGTGCTCAACAATGCCTGGTCGCACGCGCGCGACGAGGGGATCGGTTCGGCTAGCAACAACTCCATCCGTGTCGCACCGATGTTCTTCAGCACAACGCGCGATCGACGCGCATACAACACCTCGCACCTCGCATGGGCGGATTTCAACGCCTGGACTGCCGGTGAAGCCAGTACACACCCCAGGGGCAGCGGCGTTTCGTCGTTCAGCGTGCTCGATGCAATGGTGCGCCGGTTTAGCAATCGCCGGACGTATCCAAAGATGAAGTGGATCACATTTGTAGCGCACGGTGGGGGTGCACAGATGTTGCAGCGCTACGCCGTACTTGGCATGCCCAACCCTGCCCCCGCCCGACTCAGCGTGCGGTACGTGATTGGCGATCCATCTTCGCAGCTCTACTTTACGCCCGATCGACCCGTGGCCGTGGACACCACATCGTGTCCCGCCTGGAACGACTACCGATACGGCACGCGCAGGTACTCGTCCGACTACGCTGCGCTTAGCAACCGCAATGCAGCCGACCTCTTCCGCACCTATGCGGCGCGCGAGGTGCGCTACATTGTCGGGCTCAACGACACACGCACCGACGAGGGCGACCAGACCTGCATGGCCCACGCGGTCGGAGGACCCAAGAGACGCAATCGAAACCTCGCCTACTGGAAGTACATTAACCTTCTCGCCGGCACCGGTGCCGATCTGCGCAACTTGCCCGGCACATTCCCCATGCTCGAGGGCAAAGACCCGCAGCGCAATGTGCCCGCATCGACATCTGCGGGTGCAAGGAGGTTCAAGGGTGCGCAGTTGAGACATACACTGTCGGTGGTGGAGAATGCCGGACATAGCGCGACTAAGATCTACGGCTCGGTGCAGGGCAGGAATGCGCTATTTGGCGAGCAGGCCAAGTCGGGCGGTGGCGATGTGCCCGATCTGGCACAGGAGCTGGTCGGGTATACGGCGGATGCCAAAGGTGCAAGTAACGATGTGCCCGACGAAAGCGACGAGTAGTAGCCCCCCACCCCACAGATGTGTCAATGATACCAAGTCGAATGCATGTCAGTATGGAGAGGGTGGTGGTGAGCAATGAACATCGAAAGGCGTCTCCACATTGAGAAGCACTCGGAACTCGGAGCCAAAAAAAAAGGGCCGCTGGAGTGCGCGCTTTAGCTCAGCCTCACTTTACCGCTCCTCCTTCCACTGCCACGATCCGTTCACCTTTGACCCGCTCGTCGCATACCCGTGCTGGTCGTCACGATGGCGGGCCCGAATCTGGAGCTGTTCAAGTTCGGCATGTACCTCTTCTTCCCACTCGCCGTCATGGTGCACTATGGCGATCCCGAGTGGTACCACCGCAACGTGCTGCCCGTACGTATACTCAGCCCAACACACCGCATACGAAATCCCTCCGCTGACTTGTGTTCTTTGAGGGGTGGGACAGATTCGCGACCAGTTCTGGCCCAAGGAGGAATCGCTCTATCGACCGCCCCGCACGTCGGACGATGTCAGGACGGCGCTCGACGAGATGAAGCAAAAACGTCTCGCGCGTCGCGAGGAGCGTCTCAAACTCGACCAAGCCCAATCATCCCACAGAGAAGCAAGCGAACCCAAGGTGGTCAGCATGCTCAAGGATGCCGCCCAGACGAATGAGCGTCTCGTATAGCCTCACGGAATGGAAGCCTTTTGTATTTCTACTCTGCTTTAGTGAGACCGAGTTCCTGCAGGAACTTCTCGGAGTACCTTCGCACCTGCTTATACGTGGTCTCAAACCCTTGCTTGCCGCCGATGTAGTACGGATCGGCGATGGGCTTGTTATCATCCACCTCACCAAACAGTCTGATCTGCGCGGTGCATCCTCGCGGAGCCATGGTCTTGAGGTTACGCACATTGTTGGTGTCCATCCCGAAAATGTAGTGGAAGGTGGTAAAGTCGGCATCGCGCACACCGCGGGCAAAGTTCTCGGCGTCGTAGGGGATGTTTCTGCGCACAAGGAGCGCGGTTGTTCGTTCGTCGGGTTCTTCGCCCTCGTGGTAGTTGCCTGTGCCGCACGAGTCGAGCGTGCCGAATCGATCGCGCACGCCGGCTTGCACGCACGTGTCCTCGAAGACGGCCAGCGCCATGGGTGAGCGACAGATGTTGCCGAGGCAGCAGAAG
The DNA here is from genome assembly GCF_000747765.1 of Moesziomyces antarcticus. NCBI lineage: Eukaryota > Fungi > Basidiomycota > Ustilaginomycetes > Ustilaginales > Ustilaginaceae > Moesziomyces > Moesziomyces antarcticus. Next base: position 566,102 of record NW_014639002.1, read on the forward strand.
AGGACGTTGATCTTGTCACGCCCGCCCGAGGCGGAAGCGCGATTTGAGGAGGAGGAGGATGACATGGCGATAGGACGGTGGACAGGTGGTTGAAGGCCGCGTGGAATCGGTGCGCTCGAAAGCCAATCTTTTCTCCACTTTTTTTCCCACCCGGCGAAAAAGAGCCGCTGCAGCCGATGCAGCCGATACTGCATCAAATGCACGCTGTTGTAATCCGTGCAACTCCACCTTGACTCCCCTCCTCCATCGAGCAACACTATCGCCATGGTGTCGTACAAGGAGCTCGCGCGCAAGAACGATTCGGTCGATGCCACGCGGCAGCGTGCACTCGTTGCCGGTGGCACGCAGGGGATCGGTGCGGGTATTGCACTGCGCTTCGCGCTCGCGGGTGCATCGGTCTGGCTCATCGGCCGCAACGAGGCGAAAGCAAGCGAGGTGCTCGAGCAGCTGCGTCTCGCCTCGGCCGAAGCAGCACGTCGTGCCAACACCACCGCCGACACCGATCACCACTTCTTCCAAGCTGACCTCTCGTCCACCGCGGGCGTCAAGAAGGTCGCCCAAGCCGTGACGGCCAAAGCGGGAAGCAGGGGGATCGACTACCTCATCGAGACCCAAGGTGGACCTCCTCACGGCGGGATCGAAACTACGGCAGAGGGTGTAGAGACCCAATTTGCCGTGCAGGTTCTCTCCCGCGTCGGACTGGCAAAGCACCTGCTCGAGGCCAACACGATCAAGCGCGGTGTGTTTATGGTTGCTGCACCTGGTCAGGGCAGCAAATCCCCCATGGACCTGGAGGATCTCGATTTTGTCAAGGCCAAAGCGGCAGGCAAGTGGTGGGGTGGACCCCTGGGCTTGCTCAAAAAGGGCACACAAGCTTCGTCGTTGCTCGACGCAGCCTGTGCGCGCATGGCTGAACAACACCCCAACCTCACCATCACGCACGCCTTCCCTGGGTTCGTAAACACCCAGGCCCTCGCCAACCAGGGCCACAACAGCTTGCTCGTCCTTGCGGCGCGTGTGTTCGGACCGCTGGTTGGTGCCAAACCTGGACCCGGGGGTTATGCAGAGTTGCCCTTTTATCTGCTAGCTAACCCGGAGGGACAGAGGTATCTGGAGACGGGCAAGCCCAACCTCGTCAACGACAGCCTCAAGAAGCTGGACATCAGCAAGAATGTGGCCGACAAACCCACGCGCGATGCGGTCTGGTCCAAACTAGCCGCCTACTTCTAGTCCACACATCTCACAATCACTACCCCGCGCAATCAAGGTCTGCCACTCTAATCCAACCCCGCACGCATCGAATGAGAGAGAGAGAGAAGGGGTAGATTACATCCGTTTTGCGATTTCGTGGGGGCTTACTTTTTATCGCCGGGCAGTTTGCCATCGAGCATGCCGAGCACCTCGATCACGACGCGGTCAAAGTCCTTCTGCGTCTTGTCGTCCTCGATCATGCTTCCGAACACGCGCAGTCCCTGCACTTTTGCCACCATCTCCTTGTTCCACGCCTGCGTATAGCTTCCCTTGGAACCGGGCTTCCTGCCCCTCGGATCCTTGGTCGGCACAGGCACCTGACCCGCCGCCTGCAGAGCCGCTTGTCTCGCCGCCGCTTCCGCTTCCGCCGCCCGCGCCGCCTGCATCTCCAGCTTGGTGCGTCGTTTGCGCTTCGCTGGCGGCGCCTCCATCGACGTATCCACCACTGCCGCTGCGGATGCAGGTGGCGCCGAGGCTGCTGCCGCCGCTTCCGCTGCCAGCTCCGCCTTGGACTTGCGCCCTCGCTTGCCCTTGGGCCGAATCCCCACAGCAGCAGCGGGTGCGGGGGGAGGTGCAGCTGCTGCTGCTGCCGCCTGGGCCGCCGCTGCCGCCGCCGCTGCTGCAGCTTGAGCCTTTTTGCCTTTGGCCGTGCCGTTAGCGGCCGTCTTGATCATCATGGCAGAGGGGTCGACAAAGCCCGCCTGTTGGGTATATCCCTGCGGCTTGGTGGGCGCGGGTGCCGCCACGGGCTGCGTCTGGTTCTTAGGTTTGCGCCCGCGTTTCTTTGGCACTGCCGCCTCGGCAGCCGCTGGCTGTGACGCCGCCGCCGCTACCGAGGGCGACGCGGAGGGCGGTGCGTTCTGCGCCGTGGGCGCTGCAGCCGACTGCGAACGCGACGCCTGCGACGGCTGCACGCCCTCGCGCTGCTGCATCGCCACATTCGACGACGCCGAGTAGTTGCTCCAGTCCTGCTGCGCGTTGGCGGACGAGTAGGCGCCATCGAAGCGCGACTCCCTTGCGCTGCCATTGCTCGGCTGGCCAAACCCATCGCCCGGCTGCTGCGCATACATGGGCTGTGCGGCGCGATCGCGCGCTGCGCCGTACTCGGAGGGCGCGTAGTAGTGCTCGCTACGGTACGACGCGTTGGACGGCTGACCCGGCTGCTGCTGTCCCTGCTGTTGCTGTCCCTGCTGCTGCTGCTGTTGCTGCTGCTGCGGCATGAGCGAGTTGCCGTTATACCCACCGGTGAACGCCTCCGAGAAGCTGGCAAAGGTGTTGGGACGCGAGTTGGCAGACGACGACGAAGCCGCATTGCCCGGCTGCTGTCCCGGATAGCCCGAGGGAAAGTGCGAGCTCGAGCCGCCCGATGCATAGCCGCCGTAGCCGCCTACATCGTCTCTCGAGCCGGACGAGATCATGCTGCTGCCAAAGTAGCCCGGCTGCTGCTGTTGCGGCTGCTGCTGTTGCTGTTGCGGAGGCTGCGGCGGCTGGGACGGCGAAGAGGTGTAGCCCGACTGCGGCTGCATCGTGTCCCACGACGACAGACCGCCGCGGTACTGCTGCTGACCGCTTCGGCCGTACATGCTGGGCTGGCTGCGAATGCGATCGAGACGCGCGCGAGAAAGGATTTGACTGGAACGCGTCCGTGCGACGGGCGTGCGTGGGCGGCGTGGGTGCGAGGTGGGATCGGGTGGGGCTCGACGCGACGGGAGCGAAAGAGCGAAAGAGTGGCCTGGAGCGAGGTCACGGGGTATCTGCGAGTGAGCGAGCGGGAAAGCGATCGAACCTGCCACGAAGAGTTAGTGGAGAAGCCAGCACGGATGCACGGATGGAGGTGGACAAGAGATAGGGATCAAGGTAGGGTCTTTGAGAGCAGTAGCGATTGAGCGATGGCGGATGGGGGGCCAAGCGAGTGCGATCGCGTCTCGACAGCTCCGCTCCCGCCTGCCGCGATGCGGTGCGTGATTTGGATGCGATGCGACTGCGTTGGTGCTCAGCTGCGCTGTCCGTCGCGTTGAGCTCCGTCTTTTTGCCCGTCGAGCGACGGAAGCCTGAAATCCAACAACGCAGCAACAAAAAAATCACCAATTCGGCCGCCCTTTCTCGCCTTTTCTCCTGCCTCGACTCGGCCCCCGAGTCGAGCTAGGCTTAACACAGTCTAACATGGACCAATATACCCCCTCCCGATTTGACCAGATCGCGTTACAAATCCGAAAAGATCTCAGCACGACTCAGCCGGCGCCCTCCGCTCTCTTCGGCAGCTGCAAAAATCTGGAAGCTTCGTTGGCTCTGCTCCACAATCGGCTGCCCTTGGACGAAATTGAGCCGTGAGCTGCCGACGAAATTTCGCTCCTCTGGCTGACCGACGACATCCGACATCCGTCAACTGCTGCTTTCTTCCTCCACGCTCTTCTTTGCTTTGGCTCTATTTTCTTCCCTCTTTACCACTCGACCACTCACTCGCATCCCCCCTTGATCCCGTTGATCTGGCGCCACATCCACCATGCACACGACGCCAGCTCGAGGCGCCGTCGCCCGACTGGCGCCGCTCGCGCCCTCCTCCACCTCGGCCGCATCCACCCTCACCACCGTGCCTCGCCGCCCCTTGGCCTCGCACCGTCGCCACGACGCTACCGCCTCGAGCTCCTCCACGGCAGCAAAGCTTCCGTCTTCGTCGCGCTCGCTCATCACGCTCTCTCGTTCGGCCGTGCGCACCTCCTCGTCGGGCCGCATTGCTAGGCCCGTGTGCGCCACGTGTGGCGATGCTCCGCGCACCTTCTCCTCCTCTGCCGTCCAGAGCGCATCGGCAAAGGACCCCTACTCGGTGCTCGGCGTCAAGAAGGATGCTGACGTCAAGGACATCAAGCGCGCCTACTACGGTCTCGCCAAAAAGTACCACCCGGACACCAACAAGGAGAAGGGGTCCAAGGAACGCTTTGTAGAGATCCAGAACGCTTACGACCTGCTCAGCGACGACAAGAAGCGCGCCGCCTACGATCAGTACGGCACCACCGACGGTCAGCCTGGCTTCGACCCCTTTGGAGGCGGAGGCTCGTCGCCGTTTGGTGCCGGCGGCTTCGGTGGCTTCCAGGACTTTGGTGGCTTCTCCAACGCCGGCAATGCCGGATCCATCTTTGAGAGCCTTTTCGGTGCGTTTGGCGGCGGCGCGCGGCCGGGACAGCGCGGTCCGGGCTTTGGTGGGGCGGGATTCGCCGGCGAGGCGCGCGGCGAGGATCTCGAGACCACGGTCAACCTCACGTTCGAAGAGGCGTGCAAGGGCACCAAGCGCAAGGTGGTCATCAACCCCATCGAGCGCTGCGGCTCCTGCACGGGCTCGGGACTCAAGGCGGGCGCCAAGAAGAGCACCTGTGGCACGTGCAACGGCACGGGCACGCGCACCTTTGTCATTCAGAGCGGCTTCCAGATGGCCACTACCTGTCCGTCGTGCGGCGGCGCCGGCGCAACCGTGGCTCCGGGCGACAGCTGCAATACGTGCGACGGTGTCGGAAGGATTCGAGGACGCAAGGAGGTTGAGATCGAGCTGCCCGCCGGTGTTGACGATGGCTTCCGCATCCGCAAAGATGGCTTTGGCGATGTGCCGCTCTCGGGTGCCGGCACGCCCGGGTCGCTGTATGTGCGCATCAACGTTTCGCCCTCGCGCATCTGGAGACGACAGGGCTCGACGCTCTTCTTCCCGGCCACGATTCCATTCCATACGGCAGTGTTGGGTGGCAAGGTGCGTGTACCCACGCTGGATGGGCCTGTCGAGGTGCGCGTGCCCGCAGGAACGCAGGTGGGCGAAGAGATGATCCTGCCCGGGCGTGGTGTGCCCTCGCCCACGCGCAGGGGGCAGAAGGGCGACCTGATGGTGCAGTTCGAAGTGAGCATGCCACGATCGCTCACAAAGCGCCAGCGCGAGATCCTCCAGCAGTATGCCGACGAGGTCGAGGGTCGTGCATCCACCGCATCCACCGCATCGACCGCCTCGCAGGGGGCGGCTAGCAGCAAGACCAAGGCGGACAACTCGACGGCGTCAGCAGGCGGCAAGGAGTCGCCAAAGGCATCGTCGGATGCTACATCCAATGCCAACTCGACGGCGAGTGGCAAGGCTGCATCCACAGCTTCGACAGGTTCATCCAAGCAGGCGAAAAAGAGTGCTGCAGGTAGGTTCTCCATCCATCCATCGTCTCGGTCCGACGATACGACTACACACGGCTCCGCATCGCCTTCACCAGCGTCTGAGACGCCAAGTGGCTCGACGGTGGAATCTGCGGAGACGACCGAGTCGCATAGGGGGTTGCTGGGTCGCACTTGGGACTGGATGACCGGGCGCAAGTGATTCTCCCGTCCTGGTCCCTTCGATGCGAGGCGCCGAGCACCGTGTAGATATCCTTTCCATGCATTCATGCTACAAAATCTCACCACTTTTGCTTTTTTTTGGGGGGGGTGCGCGTGTAGCAGATGTCGATGCGGCAAAGCAGGCCGAAACGAACGAGTCGGATTCCAAAACAAAGTAACACTTGGCAGAAGCTTGAATGCCGTATGGAATAGATTGCATTGCTGTGCAAGAGTGTGCGTGATAGAAGGTGATCGTTTTGGCGCGTGGCGAGCGCGCATTCGTGTGCAAAGTGGGAGAGTCTAACGTGCGCAGACGCGGCGCGTGGCGGGTTGGGAATGATCGAAACAAAATCGCAACGCTGAGAGCAGTCTCTTTTTCATCATAGGGGCCGAACCTCCCTCCCATCACCCCTTTGTTGGCTCACCAATGGACTGTCATGTCGTCTGTGGCCTAGGCGGCTCTCATTCAACGCTGATATCGTATGGAAGTGCTTTGGCCCCGTATGATACGCCGAGGCATGAGATTTTGTATGCAGCAGAGGCCACCGCTTTCATGCCGGGTAGCCAAATGAAGGCGTGAAAAAAGAACGGCAGTTGCACACCGCAGTGATGAGCGCGAAGAAAGGGAGCTGCTCAGGTGTTGGCTTGGGACGTGACGAGCAGATTTTTAAGCTTGATTGGCTGGCAAGCCTCCTTTTTTTTCCTCTTTCCTTTTCCTACTTTTATTTTTTTTTCGGGAAGCCTTGGCTGGAGCTGGGCGTGAGTGACTGGCGGGGTGTGTGCGCGAAGCAGGAAAAAAGAAAAAAGAAAAGAAAGCAGTGGCTCAGCAGCGAGCCAATCGAGAGAGCGATTTTTGGGTGATCTTTGCGCCGCTGCTCTGCGAGCTTTCACTCTGTCTTCCATGCCCGGCTGACCTGCGCTTCCTCGAGTCGGTTCAACGCAACGCAGCGCAAAGCAGCCCAAGGCTACGCTCGCACCAACGCACCGGTCCCCATTGCCTTCTCCTCACCACCGACACACTTCCTTTGTCTCTACTTTTCCCCCATCACAGCTCTCGTAGCATCTCGCATTGCCACCTTGGCCCAGCCCAGCCCAGCCCCAACACACAATCCCATCCCATAGCAATCCACAGCAATATCGCCTCGAAGCAATCCTTCTCATCGCAGCATCTGCATCAGTCAACCTCACCGCCTCCGTCCCCTTCTCAACACACCAACAGCAATCAGCAAAGCTAGCCAAATCCAGCCCGTTCAACCGACTCTTCGACTTGCCACCTCTCCTGCTCGCATTCGAGCCTCAGTTTCAACTCTTTGATCTCATCCGCTTGACCACCGCATCCATACATCAGTCGCGCGCACACCCCATCTCTTCGGCCTTCACACCACCCTAGCATACTCATCAGCTCCAGTCCCACCCTTCCACACCGCCTCGCACTTCCAACACACGGTCGTGCTTTGTTCGTCTCGCATCGCCTCCAGCTCGGCAATCACCACCACAGCATCCCACACACACAACCTTCTCACCAACATGGCGACTTCGATGCAATTCGGTCCCGAATGGATGCGCAAGGGCCCCAACAGCAAATCTGGTGGCAAGGAATCCACCACGCCTTCCACCGCCACAAGCCCGGGCTCCGGCCCCATCGCTGGCAACGCTGCTGCTCCTGGCGCTGCTGGCGCGGGCGGCGGCAAGCGTAATGGCGGCTCTGGTGGCGGCTTGGCAAATCTCTCCGGCCCAGCGCCCGTGGTGAGCCCAGCCGTAAGCTCGCCTGGCGCCTTCTCCTTTGCGGCGGCGGCGGCAGCAGCAGCATCAGCGGCCACGTCACAAGCCGCGGATCGAAACGGCATCCACGCCTCGTACGCCGCTGGCGACGCCGACGCTTCGGCTGCGCTGCTCAACGGCACCTCCGCCGCACTCGCCAAGGACAAGCTGACGCGCGAAAAGCTGCTTAGCCTCTACAGCGCCGACCGCACCTCCAAGGCTCCCAGCGCAGAGCCCTCGCCCATCGACGCCGCTCCACCCGGCCCCATCGGCGCCAACGCAGGCCCCGAACGAGCTCCGAGCACCTCGCGTAGAAAGACCGCCTCCGATCGCCGCCCTTCTGCCTTTGCTGACTTTGGTGCCGTTGGTGGTGGTGGCGGCGGTCCGCTCTCGCCAGCTCTCGCGGGCAGCGAGCCTCGCGGCCTCAATGCGCGCTCCACCTCGGGCAGCTCCGCGAGCGGCGTGGCTGGCGGCTTCGGCTCCATGGGTGCCTCCAACTGGGATAAACCCGACAAGGAGCGCCCCGGCCTCTTCCAACGTGCCTCGAGCGGCGCGCTCGCCGGCGTAGGCGCCTCGGCCGGCTCGCGCCCTCTTTCGCCCAACGTCTCCCGAGACCGATTCAGCGGCATTCAGGGCGGTGTGCTCTCCGGCGTGGCGCCGCCTGCCCGCAAGAGGATGGACAGCAGCGACGGCGGCGTTGCAGCCAACTCGATCGAATCCTCGTCGCGAGCAGCGCGCATCGGCAAGGGCGGTGCCTCGGAAGAGAACGGCACCCCGCAGCCCGCCAACAGCCTCGGTGGCTCGTGGGGACGCGCTTCGCAAGCCGGTAGTGCACAGCCAGCCACGACTGGCGCCAACAATCCTGGCTTCTCCGAGGCCTTCAGCTCCAACCGAGCCAGGGGAAGAAACGCCTCGGCCGCTGCAGACAGCTCGGTCACGCCTGCCGCACTCACCGTCCAGTCGTCGTCGGAGCCGGCGCAGCCCATCGTGCCCAGCGCCCATCCCGAAGGTCTCAGCATCTCGGCCAAGTTCGCGCGCCACAAGGACCGCCTCCCCGGCGAGGGTCCCATTGGCCCACCTTCGGACGGCAGCATCGGCTTTGGCAAATCCGCCGCCGGCTTCGACAGGAGGAGAGAGCGTCAGACCAGCCAGGCCCGGCCCGTGCAGTCGCTGTCTGCGTCCAAGCAAGATGCGTCTCACTCTAATCCGCTCGTCAGCTCGAGCATCGCAGAAGTCGCTTCGGCCGAGAAGGCGGATGCGCAGTCGGCGGATCCAAATGGAAATTTCAACGCTGCCTCCCGCACGCTGGGCAGCGACGACCCGGACTTGGCGCAGCAGGCTTCCGCAGTGCTCGGCTCCCTCCACCTCGACGACGACGACAGCCCCGGTCTGCCCCCCATCAACTCGTCCATCAACACCGACCAAGCCGGCACGAACAACAACGACGCCAGACACAGCTTGCAATCGCAGCAGCAGCAACAGCAGCCGTTCCACTCGCTCCAACCGCCCATGGCCGCCGCGCCTTGGTCGCCCGAGACCGCCATGTGGCTCTACAGGGACATGGCCGGCAACGTCCAGGGCCCCTTTAGCAGCCTCATGATGCACGACTGGTACTCGCAACAGTACTTTGCCGACGACCTGCTCATCAGGCGTCAGGAGGATTCCGAATTCAAGCCGCTCGCTCAGGTCGTCGCCGCGATCGGCAACGCGCTGCAGCCCTTCATCATCCCTCCCTCCAACTGGCTTCATCGACCTGATCCGCCCAGGCCTGCCTTCGACAACAACATGGCCACCGACTCGCTTCTGGGCAACGAACAGAGCCGCTTCACCGATGCCTTTGACGCCAACCGTCCCTGGTCTTCTGGCCAGGCTGGCAGGCAGCAGGCCTGGCCCGCTTCGCTCGCCCTTGGCGGGCTCGCCAACGGTGGCCCGTCGCCGTTTGGTCATTCGGACATCTTTGCCGCTGGACAGGCCGGATTCGACAACCGTCCGCGCAACCAGGACGAGCTCATGTCCATCCTGCGCGAGCGCGAGATGCACGACCAGCAGCGTGCTGCGGCTGCGGCGGCGGCGGCCGCCTCGCGCGGGCCCGGCGGCATGAGCCTCGGCCAACTCGACGGCTTCGGCGGCGGCCTCGGCAGGTCCGGATGGGCTCCCGAGTCGGCCATGACTCCCTCGCACTGGGGCGGCCTCGGCCAGCCTGGTCTGGGTCAGTTCGGCGACGTCGGACTCGGCGGCCACCAGAGCCCGCTGGTCAACGAGCGCGCTGCGTTCGACAACTTTAATCAGCAGCAGAGGCAGGCGTTTGAGCAGGCCGGCAGCCCCTGGGCCAACAAGGCGTCGCTCGCGCAGCGCTCGCAGTTCGACTCAACTCTCGGCGGCGGCGGCGCAAGGCAGGTGCAGGGCCAGTGGGGCGAGCAGCAGGCGCCGTGGAGCTTTGGCGCAGGCACACCCGGTGTCGCGCACCGCGAGATGGAGTTTGGCGATGTCGCGCGCAACGAGGCCATCAAGGCTGCCGACCCCATCGGCACGCCGCGCAGGGCTCGATCGCCCGCGCCCCACCACGATACCACGCTCAACACCCAGCTCGCCGACCAACGCGACGAGCAGCACCAGTCGTTCGAGAACGCCTTCCCCGCGCCGGTGCACGCAGAGCAGCACGACGACGTCGAGACCGCTCCTGCCGCGGACATCGCCTCTGCAGCCGCTGTGGAAGACAAATCCGCGGCCGAGGAAGCCATGCAGGCTGCCAAGACCGCCACGCCCCAGAAGAAGCAGTCCAAGAAAGAGGCACAGAAGGCTGCTGCGGCCGCGGCTGCGGTTGCATCCGAGGCTCAGCAGCCCAGCCAGCCTGCCACTTCTGCCGAGACCGAGATCCCGCCGCCCGAGGCGTTTACTACGGGCGAGCCGCGACCGGAGGAGCTGTGGCCGCAGAGCCCCAAGGCGGTCGAGTTTGCGTCGGAGCCCGAGCTGTCGGGCATGCCTGCGCTCACGCTGCCCACTCGTGCAGCCAAGGAGGCCAAGCGCGAGCCGCGATCGGCGCTTGCGCGACCGAGCACCGATGCCCCGCGCCCCGTCCCGGGCAGCGCAGAGCCCGCCAACCGTGCCGCCTCTGCCGCTGCTGCGCGCTCCACGGGCGCGGGCAACGTGCGTGTCGTGTCGCAGGACCAGTTCCGCCGCACGAACAAGGACGATGTGTCGTCGACTGCCACGCAGGCGCCGCTGTCGGACTGGCTTACCGACGCCTCTGCCGCCGAGGCGCAGACGGCCGCCAGCCGCCCTGCGCCGTGGGCGGCCAAGGAGGACGCTGCGCAGCCCACGGGCCCGAGCCTGCGCGAGATCCAGGAGGCCGAGGCGAAGCGGGCGGAGGCCAAGCGCGCTGCGGACAAGGCGGCGGCGCGTGCGCGCATGGCGGCGTCGCCGAGCGCCGTGGAGGATCTGCCGACCACGCTGAGCTGGGGGCTGGCGTCGGCGCCCGCGGCCAAGGCGGGCAGCGGTGCGGGCAGCGATGCGGGTGCGGCGACGGCGCCGGCTGCTCCCGCGTGGAATGCAGGCAAGAGCGCGCCCAAGAAGACGCTCATGGAGATTCAGGAGGAGGAGCGGAAGCGCGCGGACAAGGTCAAGGCGCAGCAGTCGGCGCTGGCGGCGGCGGCGCGCAAGGGGTATGCGGACTCGGCGGGACGCACGCCGTCGGCGAGCCTGCACGGCGTCGTCGCACCCGCCTCGTCGGCATCGAGCGGTGGCGGTGCGTGGTCGGTCGTCGGTGCGAGTGGCAAGCCCACTACACCCAGCGCTGCCCCTGCCGTCGGCACGGGTTCCGCCTACGGTTCGGCAGCAGCATCGCCTTTGGCAGCGCGACCTGCTTTGGGTACTCCCTCGCGCAGCACCAGCGGTGCGGTTCCCACCTCGGGCTCCGGCAGTGCGTGGAACGTGGTTGGCAAGCCGTCGGCTCCTGCCTCTCCCTCGCCCTCGAGCCGTACCGCTGCACCTTCTTCCGCACTCGCCAGTGCAGCAAAGCGGGCGCCGTTGGATCCGAATGCGCCATCGCCCGAATTCATCCGGTACTGCAAGGACAACCTGCAGGGCCTGACGATCAAGACGGACGACTTTATCGACATGCTGTTGCAGTTCCCGCTCGACCCGAGTGCGGACGTGATCGAGATCATTGCGGATACGGTGTATGCCAACAGCAGCACGCTCGATGGACGCCGTTTCGCGCACGACTTTGTGTCGAAGCGCAAGCTCGATGTGCATGGTCGCACAGGTAGCACGGGTGCGAGCAGGTGGGGCGCAGCCAGTGCGGCTGGGATGGGAAACTTTGGGGCGGTCAAGCCGGTGACGACTCAACAGGCTTCGCCGTTTGGCGCCAAGGCGATGAATGCAGTGCCCAAGTCGCCCGATTCCGGGTTCAGAGTGGTCAAAAGCAAGGCGGCCAAGAAACGCACCTAGACACGTCCGACGTGCATTCGCATCTCACTTCAAGTGCCCAAAAATGTTACTGTCGAACCTTTTTTCCACAGCGGTGTGTGCGTGTGTTTGGGGATGGGCAGGCGCGGTGAGAAGGATGAAAGATCGCATTGGATACAGCCAAGACCAGGCGGGCAGAAGGATACAAAGAAAGAGGGGGTTGGGGGAGGTTAGGCGTCTACATCCATGGTTTCGGACTGAGGTGTGGCGTCTTGGTGCGACTGGGCGTGTTGGTCCGGTTGTGGCACGGCAGCACCATGCTTGGCCTCGAGTCTGGCGCGCTCCTTGGCGTCGATCTGCTCATCTATCGCCTGCTCCTCCGCGGCTGCTGTTGGATTGAGCCTTGCGATGCCCACTTTTTCCGCACTGCCATCCGCAACTCGGGTGGGGTTGGCACTAGCCTCCCTGTCCAACTCGTCGTCTCCACCACGAGCATGGTCCTGGAACGCTTGCACATCCACCACCCTCCGATCGGGATGCTCATCCTCCAACGCCTGCAGCCCATTCTTATCCGCCAAGTCCAATCGCTCCTCTCCATCCGCCACACTCTGCAGATGCAACTGCTCGGCGATACTGCGCGGTTCGACGTGGCCTTGGACGCTCGGGGCGTGCGCGGTTTGGCGCAGGTTTTCAAACACTTGGATCTTGATCTTCTCGAGGTACTCGCGCGTGTTGAGATCCTCCATGTTGTTCGGTCGCACGTCGAGCCGGTAATCGGGCCCAAAGTATTCGTAGTACTCGTTGACCGGAATTTGAGGGTTGAGCTCCTGTCCCGCCGCCAAGCCGGTTTCAAACGCCCATGCACGGCTGACGTTGCGCATCGTATATCCACCCCCTCCAAGCAACAGCAGTGGAAGACCGAAGGATTTGACGTACTCGACGCAGTTGGCGTGTCCGCGCATGGACAGGTTGAAGCAGCCCAGCTTGTCACCCGCAAGCGAGTCCGAGCCGCACTGCAGGACGACCGCAGAAGGTCGGTAGTGCTCCATGATCTGTGCGATCACCGGCTCGAATACGGTCTTGTACGACTCGTCCGTGATGCCGTCGCGCAGCGGGAAGTTGCACGAGTACATCTTGCCCTTGCCGATGCCCGTGTCGCGCAGCTCGCCGGTGCCGGGGAAGAATTCGCCGTACTTGTGGAAGCTGCACGTCATGACGCGGTCGGTGGTATAAAACGCCTCCTCGACACCGTCGCCGTGATGCACATCAATGTCGATGTACAGCACGCGCGGATGGTAGCGCAGCAACTCGAGAATACCCAGCACAATATCGTTGATGTAGCAAAACCCGCTCGCCTCGCCCTTCTTTGCGTGGTGCAGTCCACCCGCCCAGTTGATGGCGATATCGCACTTGTCGCGCGACAGCCGTGCGGCCCCCTCCATACTGCCGCCGGCACTGATGGAACAGTACTCGAAGAGCCCGTCGAAGACGGGGCAGTCGTCGCCCACGTTGAACTTGGCCTGCTCGCGCACGAACGAGTCGACATTGTCGGGCGTGACGCGGTTGAGAAAGTCGACGTACTCGTCCGTGTGGAACTGGCTCATCTCGCGCTTCGTCGCCGGCTTGGCGCGGAAGATCTCCATGCGCTTGTACAGGCCGTAGTTCATGACGAGCGAGTGGCACATGCGGATGCGCGTCGGCTTCATCGGATGCCCAGGGCCGTAGTGGTAGTTGCCAATGTCCGAGTCGAAGAAGTAGCATACGCGCGACGCGTTCGGGTTCGAGGCGTTCGAGATGGGCGCAAACAAAGGCTCGTCCGTCGCGTGCGGCGCGCCCGCCGCATCGCTGCCGTTGTACGTCTGCACCACCGAGTTCGGCGCGAGGTAGGTGGATGTCATGGTTGCCAGCACGGCGCAACAGCCAGCACGAGCGCTCACAGCAGCAAAGGCCCACTTCGGAGCGCCCGAGATGAGAATGTGACGTTGGGATGCGGATGCGGTTTGTTGGGGCAGCGTATGGATGCGGATACGGATGCGCCGACGTGCCGATGAGCCCTGCTCTGCGTCTTCGGAGGTTTGCTTTCTCGCTGAAGCCGATCTGGAGAAGACGAAGAGAGAGAGAGACAGAGAGCGAGATGCGAGTCAAGAAGCTGATGCTGATGGGGAGGGAAGCGCGGGGTGAAATAGAGCCAAAGCCGGCTGCGGCTGCAGCTCCTCTGGACCCTCGACGTTGGCCGGCAGCTCTGGTTGGAATTTGTGGGAAGAAATCTCCACCTCGGCCTTGAGCTGCGTCCATCCACCGCCGCTCCGCATCCGCACGAAAAGCCGCTGGCGGCTGCAGCTTTTCAAACTTGGCTCGAGCGGGAGGAAGAGCCTGCTTTCGCTCTCACATCGCCCGACAAATTTCGCACGTGATGCCGTAGCGTCGGGGCTGCGGCTCCACATTGAGCTCGCCCCTGTGCTGCACCCTCGCTCGCGGGCTCACCGCGCACACGCCCACGCCTTTGCTCCTCATCCCCTCACTCGACTCGCTGTCCTCATCCGCCCTCGCAAGTGCCGACGAGCTTCGAGTGCACAAACGCCACCATGTCGGCGGCCGACCGCACACTCATAGCGCTCATCGCTGACGAGGTAAGTGTCCACACCCATCTCGAGCCATGTCTCAACCTCTGACATTCTGATCTTGCTTATCTTGATTCGCGGCACTCGCGGCGGGTTTAGGACTCTACAACGGGCCTCCTGCTTGCTGGAATTGGCAACGTCGATGAGAAGGGCGAAAAGAACTTTATGATCGTCGATGGAAAGGTACGCACGATTGAACGATGTCCTGCCAAGCGACAATGCACTGACGTTCAGTCAATCTTATCGGGGGGATGGGCGTGTAGACATCGGTCTCGGATATCGAACAGACATTCAACCACTTCACCAGCGAGCGCAAGGACATTGCGATCCTGCTCATCAACCAGCACATCGCCGAGAAGATCCGTCCCATCGTCGACAGGTATACGCAGGCCTTCCCGGCGCTCCTCGAGATCCCGGCCAAGGATCACCCATACGACCCGGCAAAGGATAGCGTCCTCAAGCGCGTCCAGAAGGTACGTCCACATTGCCCATCGTATTCATCATGTAGCTCGATTACTGACCGTGATCTCCCTACGACCATCGACAGCTGTTTGGAGAGTAATTCGTACATCCACCTCGCATCCACGCATACCCTCTCGTCCCGCCACCCACTACACGACTTGTGTCAATCTCAACTTTTTGATCCCCACAGCCACGACGCCACGCCCGCACACGGTTCAACAGTGAAGGATTGCATCTACCGCCCGAGCTCAACAGGGCTAGACCTGCATCGAGAGCCAGTGTACAATGTTGGCAAAGTCGTCGCCGCCGTGCATGAGCATCTCGCCATGCGCCCTGCGCTCGCCATAGTGAATGTTGTCCCTCGGACAGCCCGATTCGACGAGGTAGTCGTAGGTATCCTTGGCGTTGAGAATCGCATCCTCCTCGGCGAGGTAGAACCTCGTATACTTGGCGTCGGCGAGGCGCTCGATCTCGTTGGGCCACAGAATGTTGCTGCTCCAGTCAAAGTATCGGCAGAGCGTGTTGGCGGTGCCGAGCTCGCGCGCCACAAAGTAGCGCATGAGCATCTCGATGGGCGTGCTCGCGCGCTTGTATACAAAGTTGGCGCACACGTACGGCACCCACAGCTGGAAGCACACCGGATCCACAAAGCAGCTGCGCCGCACCTGCGTCCCCAGCGACTTGATCAGCCACGAATGCACCAGCGAGCCGTACGAGTGCGACAGCACGTCGATCTCGCCCCATCCGCGCGCCGCCAGAATCTGCCGGAACGCAGAGGTCGTCTCGTGGTGTCCAAACGGCCGCAGAAACTCGCGCGACAGAATCGACTGCGAGATGTTCGGCTGCAGCAGGATCACGATCGGTCGGTGCGCAAATGTGTCCGAGCGCAGAAAGAACGACACGAGCGAAGCGTACTGCGCCAGACCAATGCCCAGTCCGTGCAGCACGATGAGCGGTGTAGAGTCGGCACCGGCGCGCGACGAGACAGCTGCGCGGTACAGGTACGGCAGCCGGCCCTGCTTGCACATCTCGAAGCCGCCACGAACCGCGCGCTGGATGGTGAGGTACGACAGCGTGTTGGTCACCAGATAGCATGCGAGTGGCCGCATGCGTGTGCGCACCGGATCGATCGTCAGCCGCATCATCCGCGTCTTGGGCTTGCCGCTCGGCTTGGCAGGCTGCAGCAGCGTCCTGCGCACCTCGCCCTCCGAATCGTTGCGCGCATGCTTGCCATCGTGGCTGCCTTCCCCGGGCGCGTGCTCCGGAAAACTTCGACCCTGCCTCGTCTCTAGGAGCTCCAAGCAGTACTCCAGGAACTGCAAACGGTCGCCCGTCGTCGGATCCCACTCGCCCTCTTTGGCCCTCACCCCACGCACGTCCTCCTGCTCCACCACGCTGCCTGCTGCCGACCCCGTCGCCCACGCAGGAGGCATGCCTCCAAAAGCAGCCCCGCTCGGCGGCATGGGCGAGCTGAACGTCGATGGCGTCGCCGACTCCACCACCTTCTCGTCGGCCGCCAGCGCCGCGCCGGGCGCAAGCCCGCGGTGTGCATCGCGCTCGGCTTCGAGCGACTCGAGATCCGAGGCAAACAGCGACCATGCGAGCCAGTGCATCACCTCGCGCCGCGTAATGTGCTCGAACGGCGCGCCAAAGAACCAGCGCGCCTGGTCCTGCTGGAACTTGATCGCACGCGGGTCGTCGGCTGCCACCGGCGCGCTCACAAACTGCGGCACAAAGCTCGCTGCGCGCAGCCGACCGAGTCTCTGCCTCACGCTGCTGGGCGCCGAAGGTTCGTGTAGTCCCGCCGCTATTTCTGAGTCGCCGTTCGAAGCGCGCTGTGTGAGCCCGTGGCCGTTGGTGGCGGGCGCGATCGAGGAGACCACCGCCGAGGCGTACGTCTGCTTCTCGTCCGTGGGATGCTTGAGGCCAGCCTGGAGAGCCTGGGCGAAGACGCCACGGAGGAAGCGGCGTCCATACAGCGGCCGCGGACCAGGTCGTTGGATGACGCGTGAAAGATGCCAGTGGTAGATCGAGAATGCGGCTTCGGCGGCGCAGTATGTGTAGAAAGGCGTGGAGGCCCAGCGCCACTTTGGCGACAGCAGCTTCTGCAGCACCGCCGTAATGCCAGCCGGCGCATGCGCAACGATGGCGCGCCAGAGAGCCGCATCGAGCGAGTACGTCGTGTAGCGGTTGAGATAGAGGCGGAGTGCGCGCGAGACGAGTGCGAGCCAGCAGAACGGCGTCACGCCCCACACGACGAGAATGAGCAGGCGCGTGACGAAGATCGAGGCATCGCCCGGTATGAGCTGCGCCATGGTGGATGTTTCAGCGACGCACGTGCGGCTGCATTCCCAGACACTGACGCTGAGAAGGAGGAAGAGATGGTGGTTGCTCGGCAAGCTCCGCAAAGCTGCAACGGAACCAGTCGGCGAAAAGACAAGTGGAGTGGACCCTTGGCAGCTATCTAAGAGCGGCGTGAAAAAGCAACTTGGCCGCTCCACACCCACCTCACGTCACGCGGCTGCAACTGCGAATTTGGGGCGGCGATTTGTTTGGGGGAGCGATTTTCGCTGGCCGGCGGGTGTGTGTGATCTTCTGGAAGCCCCACCCGCGCGCCACACACGGTCCAGGGGCCCGCCTTGATCTCGCATCCGGCGCTCTTTGACATCACATCCCGACATCGGCTCAACCGTGCTCGGCCAGACACACGACGCGCACACGTTCGATCCTGTTGCTGAAGTATGAATTGCATGGAAGAGCTGGGCGTGACAAATGTAACCGACAAGCCGGGGTATTCTAATCTAAAGCCAAGCTCAGCCGTCTAGCTTTGCTTGGGCTCGGCAGCTTCGGCCGGCGTGGAGGCGGTGTCGGGGTTCTCGAGGTCTTCGACCTTCTTCTTGTCCACCTGCGGGTTCTGCTTGACATCCCTGCGGAGCGAGTAGCCCTTGACGCCCAGAACGGCAAGGAAGCCCGCCGCCACCATGGGCGCAAGCACGATCCACACGACGCGAAGGCCGTTGGCATAGGCGTGGATGATCTGGCGGCTGAGTTCGGGCGGCTGGATGTTGCGCAGTCCCGTGAGGTCCTGTCCGCCCGAGCCCGTCGAGACCATGGCCATGGTGAAGCCGGGGATCTTTTCGAGCCTCGCGCGGCTCTGGGTGTTGAACACTGCGCCTGCTACAGCGATGCCCATGGTGCCTCCGAGCGAACGCACAAGCGACATGGCTGCCACCGTGGTCGAGAGGTCTCCGTGCGGCATGGCGGCCATCAACCCGACGAGGGGCGTCTGGAAGAGGAAGCCCGTGCCCAGACCAGCGATGCCGATAAACACCTCCTGCTTGGCCATGCTCGTGTCCGCATCGAGCGTGGCCATGAGGCTGTAGCCGATGAGCATGATGGCCCAACCGATCCAGAGGAACGGTCTGTAGGCGCGGAATTTGGAGATGCCGAATCCGACCACACTCGAGAGGATCGAGGCGATGAGCGCATACGGCAGCATGTAGACACCGCTCATGAGCGCCGACGCGCCGAAGATCGCCTGGAAGTAGACGGGCAGGTAGTAGGTGGCTGCGAAGAAGGCGAAAGCGTGCAGCACCACCGAGAGCAGGATGAGCGAGGTGGTGCGCGTCGTCACCAGACGCGGCGGCACAATGGGCTTCTTGGTCGTCTTGAACTCCCACGCCATGAACGCCACCAGCAGCACACCGCCCACGGTGAGCAGCGAGATCGTCTCGGGCCGGTTCCACGACTTGGTCTCGGCGTAGTTGAAGCCGAGCAGGATGAGCACCACCGAGACGACCACCATGACGAGGCCGATAAAGTCGAACTCGCCGCACGCCTCGCGGAAGGTGAGCTTGGGGCGCGGGTTGAGGTTGAGCGAAAAGAAGATGATGGCGAGCGCGATCGCTCCGAGCGGAAGGTTGACAAAGAAGCACCATCGCCAGCCCGAGTGACCCGCGTCGGTGAATGCGCCTCCGAGAAGAGGGCCGATGACCGAAGCCACACCCCAGACGCCGCCGATCCAGCCCGAGTACTTGCCTCGGTCCTCGAGCGAGACAATGTCGCCGATGATGATGTTGATGAGCGCGATGATGCCACCGCCTCCGATGCCCTGCACGCCTCGTGCGGCGTCGAGCCACGCCATGTTCTGCGCCGCACCGCACAACGCAGAGCCCAGCAGGAAGATGGCGGTGGCAATGTACAGAAGCGGCTTCCTCCCTGTCAGGTCCGACAGACGGCCGTAGAGCGGGATCAAACTGGTGGACGCAAGCAGGTACGCCGATCCTACCCAAGAGTACTGGCCCGCATCACCGTCGAGGCGCTGCGAGATGACTGGGAGTGCCGTCGACACGATGGTCTGGTCGAGGGCTGCAAGGAAGATGATCAAGCAGATGCCTGGCATGACGATCTTCATGTTGTTGTACGGAAGCACCTGCTTGTCCTGTTGGAGCCAGTGTCCGCTTCCCTTTGCGTCCTTTGCATCCTTGTTCGTGGTGGGGCTAGCGGGATGGGTGTCGCTCTTTTCATCTAGGTCGGACGTCGTTTGGCTGCCCTCGGAGGTCTGGGTGCGGGTGGGTAGTGCCGTCTCTGCCTCGTCGTGGTGGTGGATGTCGTGGTCGGCTGCTGCGGCTGCCGAGTCGAGCGCGCCGATTTGCGCACCCTCGTGGGCGGCAGCCTCGATCTCTGCGTCTCGTGTGGAAGCTGCGACCTCTTGCATCTGGAGCGAGTCGCGCGCCATGTTGCCAGGCGTCGAGCACGAATGTGTGTCTGTTTCCCAAACCAGAAAGCTGCGGCAAGTCTTCTATCCTGATCCAGATGGTCGTAGGTACGAAGGAACGGGTATGAGGACAGACACAAGGAAGGATGTACGATGGAAGCAGGGAAGGACAAAGTGACTAGGACCGAGTACGAAGAAGGAGCCCAAACCAACGGAAGACGCGCCCAACCTTGCCTTTGCGCACACCGGATATCCAAAAGGGACCGCGGAGAGAGCGTCCAACTGAGCGTCTCCTCACCCAGCGTGCGGAGGAGGCACTGCTCATCAGCAGGCGTCTTTCGGCATGTTCGGCAAAACGATGTGCCCTGTCGCTCGGCGTGCTGCCCTAATCCACTTCTCTGCAAAGCCTTTCTCTGCACCGGCAGCCGGAAAAAAACTCGGCACAGCAAACGAACAAAAGGGCAGAACAGCAGAACAGCTGACCCGAAATTTGTTCGCGTCGTACGCCGGATGCATAGCCAGCGCTGGGATCGTTGGAAATTCCGCGGCGTTCCCCCATTCCAAGCCTTCCAAGCCTTTTCGGCCAATACAGTAGGCGACACCACCAAGGCGACTCGGAGGCATGACTCACATCACCACGCCGGTACACCCGACTCGTTCGGGAATCTACGCTCGCAAGTCACATCTGCCTCGCCAGAGTCACACTTTGCGTTATACACTTTGCTCCGAGCTTGAGCTTGTGGTCCAATTCAAGTCGTTGAAAATTTCGCAGTGGAGACGGTCGGTTTGGCCGAACACGGCGGCTAGGCGGATATTCGGGATCCCCGCCAAAGCCATCCACTAAATTTGCAGCTCGGGGGAAGCAAGATCGAACGGGGTGGAACACCGCACAGCGTGGATGGCAGGCTATGGTGGGCCGGTCTAATCGCCTTGGTCCTGCGCATGCCGAACATCGTTTGTGCGCAGCTGGGCGAACGACAATTCGGAGCGACGCGCCCCGACCCAATCACGCTCCTCTGCATAACACACAAAGATACCTCGACCTTCCCTTCCACACCATCTTTCCGTAGCGCAACAGCTGCATATTCACAATGTTTTCACTGCCCGATGCGACATGATTGAGGCGTCATTGTTGCGGTGAGATGCATCTTGCCTTGTCGACGACGGCAGCCGATGGCCTTGAGGTGGCTTCGGGCGTGCTCTTGAGTCGGGGTCGGAAGTTCGAATCACGCTGCCTCGAGCCGAAAAGCGCGTGGGGGGTTACGGATATGCCGCGGATTCCCCGGCGAGTATAGCCGCTCAAGTGGCCGACTGCCAAAGGCAAAAAATGTGCACAGTTGAACGATGTAACAACTGAAAGTGTCCGCTTGCGTTGCATTCAGCCTTCTACTCGGAGCTGCACTGCTTGACATGGCGGTGTCTTGTCATCAATCGACACGATCGTTGGCAAGAAATGTCGCTCCCGGCGTGTCGCAGACGCCCATGCGCATCTATCCCTGCCACGTGCGACACAGCGGCTGCGGCGGCTGCGGGGAAGGCGTGCGCACCTAAAATGCAAGCTTTGACACATCGCGAGTATGTCAACCCCCACCAGGCACCCGAACCTCCACACTCACGAGAGGTGCGGGGTAAAAACGGTAGCCGCACGGACTTTGAACGGCCTCACTGTGATGCTTTCATGACCGATGGAGCATTGGTCGACATGGCCTCCATCACACCTCGTCGTGGTCAGCACCTAGCAGGCTGTGTCGCCGCAACGAGACTCACAGCCGGGCTCTGTGGGGGCCTGATGCGTCCTCAGAACTGAATCAGCATTCGCGTCGTCTATATAAACCGCCGTTCCGGAACCCCTGCTAGTCGACGATCCGTACAAGAAAGCGTCAAGATGACGGATATACGACTAGCGCTCAGTGCAGCTGTGGCGGTGGTGGCTTTGATCGTGCTGCGTGCGTTGGTTTCGCGATCGACGTCGGCGCGCAACCTCCCGCCTGGACCGCCGCCGGAGAGCTGGTTTACAGGCAACCGCATTCCATCCACGCATCCCTGGCGGACGCTCGAGAAGTGGACGCGGCAGTTCGGCGACATCTACACGCTGCGCATTGGCAGCACGTACCTGTTTGTGCTCGGGCAGGCGTCTTCGGCGCACCAGATCATGGACAAGCAGTCGGGCAGCTCGAGCGACCGACCGCGACAGATCATGGCAGGCGAACTGATCTCGGACAACCGTCGTATGCTCATCCTCCCCTACGGCGCTCGCTGGCGGCTATTTCGCAAGGTCATGCACGAGACACTCCAAGATAAAGCGGCGAAGCTGTACGAGCCAATTCAACAGCACGAGGCGACGATTGCAATGCTGCATCTGGGACGAACGCCCGACCGGTTCCAGCAGATCTTTAAACGATATGCCGCAGCGGTGATTATGCAGGTGACGTACGACTACCACATTACCTCGGTGGACGACCCGCTCATCAAGAATGTGGAGGAATGTCTGTCCGATCTGGCCTACTGGATCCGACCGGGCACAAGCCTGCTCGACCGCTACCCGCCACTGCTCTTTCTGCCTACGCTGATCAATCCGTGGAAGCGAAAGGGGCTCGAACTGCGCGCACGTGAACAGAAGCTCTTCATGTCGCAGTGGAACGCCGTACGCAGTCGCGTCAAGACCAACCAGTGCCAGCCGTGCTTTGTAAGCAAGGTGCAAGAACGTCAGCACGAACTGGGCATCACCGACGCCGAGGGCTCCTCCATGGCAGGAAGCCTGTTCGGTGCTGGATCGGACACAACCGCGAGTGGCCTGGCGATCTTTGTGATGGCCATGTGCAAATTCCCCACGGTGCTTCGCAAGCTGCAGGAGGAAATCGACGGCGTGTGTGGTGGCGACCGATGCATGCCTACGTTTGCCGACCTTTCGCCGGAGCAGACGCCGTACCTGCATGCGGTGGTGCAGGAGACGCTGCGTTGGAGACCCATCAGTGCAGGTGGATTCCAGCACAAGCTCACGCAGGATGTAGAGTACCGTGGCTTCCTCCTTCCCAAGGGCTCCTCGGTCGTCGCACCCCACTGGTCGATCAGTCTGGATGAAAACGAGTATCCAGACCCACACGTGTTTCGTCCCGAACGATTCCTCCAAGGGGATGAGGGGGAGGTCAAGGTCAAGGGTACCTGGTTTGCAGCCCAGCGAGGCTCGGTGGCGTTTGGGTTCGGAAGACGCATTTGTCCAGGACTTCATATCGCCATGCGCTCGCTCATCATCAATCTGGCTGCTATGGCTTGGTGCTTCGACATCGCCCATCCATCGGGAAACCCAGACAACGTCGATGACTTGGCCTTCAATTCGGCTGCAAACTCCCATCCTCTTCCCTTTGAAGCGAAGTTCACCTTCCGATCGCCCGCTCGCGAAAAGGTCGTACACGACGAAAACAGGGCCACCGGCGAATTTGCCCGCCTGGCCAATCAAGCTTAGCTCCTCGGCACCTCTGCACCCCGTCTACATCAGCGCGTGCCGCCGCTTCGTCCACACAATCAAAATCTCTGCACCGTCTCCTGTGAAAATGGTTCTTGGTATTCATCGGTATCCTTGAATCTAGTGTCCGTCGGTGCCGGTGGTGAGCTGAATGACCCCCGCATCTTCGACGGCAGCTGCCAGCGAGGCGATCGAGACGTAGCTCGCTTGTCGTGCCGGCACCGGTTGCGGCCTCGCGCGCGGCTGGCTCCCCGTGTCGATCGAGATGAACTCCGAGACGGCTTCGACCGGCCAAGCGAAGGGCGAGACGCACACACGCCCGTACACGTCGCGTTCCTTTTTGAGTGCGACGATGGCTCGAGCCAGAACAAGGTCGCTCTTGAACGAAGCTGCGCGTTCCCGGAGCGTCAGTACGATCGCGGCGATGTCTTGGTGAAACTCGTTGGGCTGGCTGGACTGTAGGAACAACAGCCATCTTGCGCCGATGAAGAGGGCAGTTGAGCAGAATGCAGGCATGCCAAATAGCACAGGGGCATGCTCGAGAGCCATATCCGCTAGGCGCGATAGCCAGATGGCGGCATTGCGAATCATGTCCCGCGCTTGACTCGTAGGTGTTGGTGGCGCAGCGAGGTTGATCGCACCCTCGAACGCGCTGAGTACGGCCATATGATGCGTCACCTCGGCTGCGAAACGCAGAGGATCTCGCAGCATCACCGATGCCACCGTGGCGTCCCTTTTGCCATCCGTTGGGTTGGGCTGGTCGTATGCATGCGTGCGGCGCGACATGCGCTCGTCGTACTGCGACAGCATCAGGCGCGAGTTGCGGATGGCTTCGTGCGCAGCTCCAAAGCGTTGGTCCAACACCTCGCTCCCCGCCACGTTGCCGCCTTGTGCCAGCAAGCTTTGACGCGCGACGTTCGAGTACTCGCAGCACTGGTCCAGAACCAGCCCCAGCTTTACAAGCAGTGTCATCGAAGTGTCCAAGACGTGCAACGCCGGAAGACCGCGCCGCCTCTGCATATAGGCTTCCACATTCTCCGACCTCTTGGGCGGGGAAACGGGACTCTGCGACTCGGTGCGACCTGGAAAGCTGGTCTGGATCTCCTGTCGTTCCAGCATGACGGGCAGCATGGCAAGGCGGTTTTGGAAGCAGTCCTGCAGGAACAAGCTCCAGAATGCAAAACCCTGCTCGCTGCTCATAGCCAAGCCCCTCAGGGCTCGTCCGAGATGCGAAGGTCGACTCGAAGCTTCGCCCAGACGCGGCAGATCTGTTGAAGCCGCGCTGTGAAGATGCAGCAGTCGTGCTTCCGACGCCGCTAGCGCGAGGTCGGCTTGCGCTGTTCGCATCGCAGAATGTCCCAAGGAGCATTCGACCAGCAGCACCCGGACGACCAACGAGGCAATCAGCGTCTGGCTCTCCGAGTTGCCCTGGGCCTGATTGAGCAGATCGCGTGCACCGTCCGCGAAGATCTTGCACACCGTTGATATCCATTCCATCGTGTCGTTCATCGATACACCATCCAGCTGCCCGCTCGTCCGCAGCCTTGCGTCGATGCTGGTGAAGATCGTCGACGAGCGGATACCGGCCGGGCACGCCGGGGCGAGCAGAGGCAGGCCTGTCGCGACAAGCGCCAGCATCACGGCGGTCGCTGTGAGCGTGTCGGTGTCGTTGGCCGGTGCGGTCTCGAGCAAAATCATGACATCGCTGAGCGCAAAAGTGTTGATGGCGCCAAAGATCCAGGCCTCGCGCTCGCACATCTCGATGAGCCGATGCAGGCTTTGTCGGTCCGGTAGTGGTGGCAGCATCAGCTGCACCGCAGATGCTTGCGTAGGAGAGGAGGCCGGGAAGCTGTCGAGATAGTGCGGAGGCGCCTGCCACCCAAGCGCAGGTCTGGAAGCAGAGCTTGAAGTCGAGCTGGCTCGATGCGGCCGGGTCTCGATGTTTCTTGACGGGAGCGTATCGCCGTAGCTCGGAGCATTCTGCCTTTCTCGGGGATGGCCGTTGTCGCTCAGCCGACTCGGATGTATTGGTGGAAGCACCGAGCTGCTGGTCGCCAATCTGGCACCGGAGGGGAAGGTGTCGTCGGGGTATCTGGCTCGCTTGTGGGCTGGCTCGGCGCTCTCTCCTCTGGATGTCAGCTCCTGGACGGATACTCTCGAGGCGGCGTTACCCGCACTCGACGCGTACCGGCCTTCGGATCTGGTCGCATCGGTGTCCGGAGTTGCTTCGACTTGCGTCAGCCTGCGCTCGAGACGAGCGATCTGGGAGCGAAGCTGCTCGTTCTCCTGCACAAGCTGCGCAGAATGCTCCGAATGTTCGGGATACGTCGAATCGCGAGCTCGTACATGCGAGCTCGATGACGAAGCTCCCTGCGTGCCGTCGGCCGGGGTGTTTCCTTGGAAGATCTTGGCCAGAAGAGACGTGTCGTACTCGCATGGCGGTGGAATGAGCTGCGACGGATCATTGACTCGATTGGTGTCGTAGTAAGCCAGCCACGCCTTTTCGCAACGGGTGCATGTCGGTTTTCGGGCGTCGCACCGCAACTTTCGCTTGCGACACGCCAGGCATGCCTGCGAGCGCCGAAGCGTGTCGGACGGTCGCATCCTATTGCCCCTAGGATGTGTGGACGTGGTGTCGCCGTGCTCTTCGCGAGCTACATCTCGTGCATCTGATGGAGCCGAAGGGTGGGCCACGATGGGCCCCCCACCCGTCGTATGAATGGATGGCTCCGAGGGCTCCTCCCTGCGAGGAGGAGTATAGCCGGCGGCGGCTGGCATACCCTCGGCGCCATCGCCATGTACGTCCTGGTCCGGCATGAAGAGCCGCACCGAGGACGCCGAAGGTGGTGAAACCTACTTCACCGGGTGTGCGGGCTTAGCAGCCCTGACAATCGGGAAAACAAGTGAAGGGATGAAGAGAACAAAGGGCTCGATCGAAAGGTCGCGTCTGCGGCGATTTGATCCTGAGACGATGCTGACTTTCGCGAGCAAAGATGCCAATGTCGCAACAGTAGCCTGCTGGCGTGTTTCTGCTTACGATGGTGACGATCTCTGGACATGAATCATCGAGGTGTTTATGTTGTCGGAGATCCAGCAACAAGGTACGTGCTCTATGGTACTCTTCGATCAAAATGACCGCGCCATGAACATGATGAGACGGTGTCGAATCTTGCCGGAAAAGGGGAAATGTAGGTAGAAAGAGAAGTGGTGGAGATCAGGAAGGAGGATGCATGTCCTCCTGACAGAAGGGGAGCACCTTCCAGAGGGGAGGTGAGGTATATTGTAGGTCGAGCGGACGGGAGTGGTGCGAGCGAATCACGTAGAGTCGCGCCGCGGGAAGGATGGATCGGCGGAACAGGCAGACGAGCAGGACAGACAAGACACCGCAGCCGTCTGCTGGATCGTACCACCCCGATGTCTGCAGGGACTCTCGGTGGGGCTGAACAATGGGCCTTAACCTTTGCCGAAAGCAGAGCCAAGCCCGAGTGCGACACGAAGCAGAACTTACTTCCCGATGAGCTCTAGACCCATGCGCAATCGACCGGACAACTGCACCTTGTCAACAAGCCGGAATTGAATCTGTGACTGCGGCTAGACGAGATGAAGTGGACGCAATGGCAGCCGCGGGTGAACGTGGGCACTATTCCACGCACCGAAGCAAGGTGAAACGACAGGAAGGTTGGTGGTGGGAAGCCGCGCTTTGGCCGCAGAGGTGATTGGAACGCCATGTGCGCCACACACTTGGACAGGCAAGGAAGGATTGAGCGCTGCAAGTCGTGCAGACGGGCCCGGCTTCGCTTGTAGTGCTCTCAACGGAGCGGCGTGTTCCTCTACCAGCGGAAATGACGAGGCAGTGGATTGGCAGTTGCGAAACTGAGCCGAGGCGAACCCGAACGAGACAGGCTGGCGAAATCCGAACGACACGAGGAACTTCCGCTTTGTTGGTCGGAGGCCGGTGCCTTTGGAAGCAGACAGGCGACGGTGCGGAAAGGGTACGGCGTACGGGATGCCCGCTGCGTGCATCTTGGTGCATATGGACTGCAGACGAGTCGAGGAGCCATGCAGGGCAATTCCGGACACGGGCGCAGCACCAAAGGCGCGACCTGGCTCAGACGGCCCACGGCGAGAAGGAGGCGCACCATTCATGCGGGCCCGTAGAGCATGAGTTCGGGCATTGCTCGCAGCTCCGCGTGGGGCATGGCTCCCGCTTGTCGAAAAAAATATGGGCATGACAGCAGATACGTCGTGTGAAAGGAGGTAAGGAATCGAGGCAGCCGACGCATGCCGTCGGTGTGTCTTCGAGGCTGCCAATCAGCGGCGTCGTCGGGGTGCGAGAAAGGCTCCGAGCATCATAGCGCAGTCATGCCGGAACACGTTCACACAATGACGACCTGTTCGGAATCCTAATCAGCGCGCTCTATCGGTCATCTGGCGTTCCGGGAGCCGCGGCCTAAATGTCAGGAATACCAGAGATGGAGGTGAGGCGGCAGACCAAGGTCCAGGGAACCCGTATCGCGTGGCTTTGTGTGTCTCTCGAGGCGATAGAGTAGTTTCGTGGAGAAGCGCGAAATTGGACCGAGATTCGAGCGACGCTCGAAGGAAGCGACAGCATGACAGCGATCTTCCCCCACCGTCTCGAGGCGGAGAATCTCGCGACTGCCACGGTACTACTCTCCCCATGAGTTCGGTCTCGTCTTGCCAAGGTTGAGGTCGACTCGTACCGAGGTTCGACGAACAAGCAGAGAAGATGGCCGCTACGCTGCCAGGACGGTCGCAGACTAATAAGATTAAATTGGCAGCCGTAGCGACCAGCATCCCGAAGGCACTGCGCAGACTGGCGATCAGATTCGCTGTAGATACAATGTCTCGGATGATGCGCTTGCAGCTCGGGTGCAATTAGGCATCGCAGTTCAGCCGGGAGCGGGAGAAGAAGCGGTTGACCGACTCAGGCGAGAGCGGTTGACGAGCACAGATCGTCAGAGGCCTAGATTGAAATACTGTCTGTCGTTGGCCTGTCCAGTGCCGTAGTGTAATACTTTAGCAACACAAATGCGACGTCAGTTGAGCAGTCGAGCGAGGGGCCAGGGGTTGCGGAGCATGAAATGCCTTCTCATCGACGGATTGCCGAAAGGGAATGGGAATGGAACGCCGCTTCAGTTAGCGCTGCGTGGCTGGTGAATTTACAGTATGGAAGCCTCGAGCCCTCGAGCGTGCCAGGCTATTTCTGTCGCCGCTCTGCGCTCACGATCGACGAAATCAGATTAAAAAATCAAATTCCCAGCCGAAATTCCGAGGCTGCAGATGGCGACAGAGCCAGGCTTCCGGTTCGCGTTCGCTTTTTGAGCGTTCGGTCACATGCAAGCGCAAGCGCAGACGCTGACATAAACCTGCGGCGCGGATTCGGTGCGGTCCCGGTGCGCTCGTCAAGGGTCTGCTTCGGCCGCCAGCGACAAAGATGTGATGTCGAGCCGAGGACGTGTTGGTCTCCGCGATATCGCCGCTCGGCTTCACTGTCGGCATCCTGACGAACCCGAAACCCAGCCCGGACCATCATTGTCGACACCACAACGAGGCTTGTCGTTACCCCGTCGAATGGCAGACGGGCTCGCTTCGAGTAGGCTCCACCGAGGATCTTCCAGTCACGGGGGAACAACGGAGCGACTCGGTCTCGATCCCCGCCTTTGCCTAGACAATTGGTGCGACTGAGGCGGAGTCCGGATTGCAGAGTGGATCGGAGGCCGAGATGAGACGCACCACCGATCGAGTCGAAAGATTGCCGAGGCTGGGATTCCCGAGCGATTTGGAACCGTTCCGAGAATTCGGTTTGGCGTCGCCACAGTCACGCATCCATCACACACGCTCCAGTCGCGTGGCCGGGCGAGATCATCATTTTTTCTTTTTGTGAGTGGCGTGCCATCTGCTCTGGGCGGTGTCAAAAGAGATGACCTCTGTCTGCCTCTCCGAGATTCAACCCAGCTGTGCGAGCTCGGACTAAACATTCCACACTCCGGGACAACTCCCGCCGCACTAGAAGCCTCGCCTCGCCTCGCCGATTTGTCCGGGGGCATTCGGCATGATGGGGTCTGGGCCAATCCACAATGCCATCCTCCTCTTGGTCTCCTCCATCACGGCGAAATTGCTGGCAAGCACTAGCCTGCATGGCTCTGGTCAGCTTTCCCACGTCTGCGGTTGGGCGTCTCTATGCGCGTGGCGGAGCGTAACGTACCGGAGAGTGCCATTGGCCTGCGTTCGCCGCTGAATGCAATCCGGCTACCTGCATGCTTCCCGCCGGACAAAGCGAATGCTTCGACAATGGTTCGCCTCGTGCTTCCCGACGCGGCCTCCTTTGTGCGCGCCACAGCACGGAACTCGGCGCCCCGGCTTTGGTCTAGGCATGAGCTCGTGCCAGCGCCAGAGGCCCACTTTGGAAACTGCCGAAGCATGCATTTCCAGCTGCAGACCCTACTTTTCACATTCCGGTTGAGCCGCGCCACGCTAGCTTCTGAGCCTGGGCCATAGCATCTTCTGTTCACGATTGCGTTCCGTCCAGAGCATGAATGCTCCTGCGGTTGAATCTGGCCGATTGGTGCTCTGGCTATGAGCCGCTGCAAGACGGATCGCTGGCAACCATGGCGGACTTTGAAGATGCACGCTAGCATGGCGGCAGCTTTGCCGTCCCGTCAGCCGGCATACCCGAGCGTCGCTTGCGGATTTTCATTGTCTGTTCCGATCCCGAACGTTCACCGACCCTGAACAACCCTGGCACCGATCCTGACCAAATCGGCAAAGCACCCCCGATCGATCCCCTCTTCCCTTCCCTTCTCATTCGACCGCACGGACAGACAGACCGAGCGTTGTTACGGAGCGGTGTGTGTTTCCTTTTGATTACACCGGGGTTGACGCCGGTGAAGTTGGCGGTCTGGTTGCTTTACAGCATGATCGGCTCGTCGAGCCACTGCAGTACACACAAGATGCGAGAATTGAAAGGTCAGCCATAACTTCCACCGACGTTTCTTCGAGCCCGTGATATCGGTCAGCAAAAGTAGCAGCAAGCGGGGTACTTACGTCGAGGAACTCGGGAGTAAAGTAAGAGAGGATGATGTTGGCGCCGGCACGCACCATACTCTGGACCGACTCTTCGGCCATCCTGCGCAGCTCGTACACGCCCGCTTTGGCGCCGGCGTGAATCATGGAGAACTCGCCGCTCACCTGGTAGCACGCAAGCGGGTGGTCGGGAGCCAGATCCCTCGCCTCGGCCACAATGTCGAGGTACGGCAGTGTCGGCTTGACCATGATCACATCCGCGCCTTCGGAAGCGTCGCGCACAATCGCACGTCGTGCCAGCCCTCGCGCAGTCGGCGGAAGCTGGTAGCACCTCCTGTCGCCAAACGACGGCGCAGACTCCACAGCATCTCTACAAGCTCGAAGGATCAAAGCAAGGTCAGCATACGAATCTGGATTTGCAGCTTCATCTGAATTGGCACTGAACTTACCGGAAGGGACCGTAGAGGCTGCTTGCGAACTTGGCGCTGTACGCCATGAGCGTGACCTTGTTTCCGAACCCGGCATCGATGAGGCCCTTCTTGATGGCGCGCACGCGGCCGTCCATCATGTCGCTGGGTGCGACGCAGTGCGCGCCCGCCTTGGCGTAGTTGACCGCCACCTCGGCGAGGCGTTCGACCGAGGGCTGGTTGTTGATCGTGCCGTCGGCGTGCAGGATGCCGCAGTGGCCGTGCGAGGTGTACTCGCACAGACACACGTCCGTAGCAATGTAGAGCGAAGGGAACGCCTTGCGCAGCACCTTGATCGCCTGGATCACAGGGCCATCCGCGTCATCTGCCAGCGTGCCTTGCTCGTCCTTGGGAGTCTTGAGCGGGACGCCAAACAGGATGACGGAGCTGAGGCCCTTCTTGACGAGCGGCGCAAGGAAGCCTTCGAGCTTGTTGACGCCCCATCGGCACTGGCCGGGCATCGAGGCGAGCGGAACGTGCGCATCTGCATCATCGGTGATGAAGATCGGGTACATGAACATCGACTTGGACAGGTTGCGGCCCTGGTTCTGCCATGCCCGCGTCACCGGGTGCTGGTAGCCCGAGTGCAGGATCGAGCTGTGCCCACGAAAGAAAGCCACGACATCAGCTCGAGTACGACAGCGAGGAACTTCTGACCGGATCGCTTTTGATGCTTACTTGAGATCAGAGTTCATGTTGCAAGATTTGACCGAAAGTGATTGCAGTCGAAGGAATGGTGAGGAGGAAGAAGCCGGATGTCGTCTGCGACCAGCTCGGCAACCCAGCACCAAGCCTTGCCTCCGAGAGCCGAAAAAATCCCCGCCTCCACCGTTTTGGCCGCGCTAAAAGCCGCGCCCTCCAAGTCTCAGGTCGGTGGACCTAACACGACGAAACGCTTCGCCCACCTCCTTTGCCGGACGCCGAAGCTGCCTGAACTGGTCTCAGCGTGCTTGTCAAGGCCGAGAAGAAGAGACACAGAGCGACAAAGATGCTGAATGATGTGACAAGGTACAAATACAAATGCAATTGGAAGGGATTGGAAAGGCGCCAAGGGGGTGCAGAGCGGCGAGCGTGGCGAAGCGTACGCAGAGCTCTGCAGCTCCCGCTGATCAATCATAGGCAGGCTCGCCGCCATCATCGTCGCCGACGTCATCATCCTCGCCATTGTCGAAGTAGTTCTCTGCGTAGTCATCGTCGACTTCGTCCTCGTAGTCGCCCTGGTTTTCGCCCTCGGACGAGACATCGCCGACATCGTCTTCGGCCTATCATACAGCGAAGAGAGAAAGCAGTCGAGAAAAGTGACAGGGTCAGTCGACAGATGCTCGGTGATGGATGTGTCGCAGCACAGCCTGCTGCAATTTGAGAGTACAAGACTTACGCCAACGCGGTCTTCGAGATCGATCGAGTCCCAGTTGATCTTGCGACGAGCCTTCTTTTTGGCTTTGAGCTCTTCCTTCTTCGTCTCTCCTTCCATGAAAGAGTCCCAGAGTCCCTTTGGAAACACCTCTTTCTGCAGGTTTATCGATTTGAGCGAAGGAAGGTCTTGCGACTCTGGTCGGTACCGATCCGAGAATCGCGTGAGGTCGCCCTGCTTGCGCTGTTCCAAAACGGGCCAGTAGGCGGATGTCTTTTGCTCCTGCAGGTACATGAGCTGATACGATGCGTAGCGGATCTCCTTGTCGTCTGGTCTCTCCATACGCGGCACCGTCGGCGGTTCTGGATACAGCTTAGACGGCGACTTGTCAAGCGTGTTGAGCTCTTGGAAGCTGAGACCCATGGGCGGCATATTGGAGCCACCTCCGCCACCTGCGCGACCACCTCCACGGCCGAAGCCGCCGCGACCACCTCTAGACATTGTGAAGCAAGCCGACCGTCCAGGAGCGAATGGAAGATTGGGGCTGAGGATGAGGCGGGGCTGAAGTTACGCCTGGAGTTTGCTGTGCCGTCGGTCCTAATGGCGTGGATGCCCGTGCAATAGGAGTGATGGCCGACTGGATCGACGCCAACTAGGCCGTAAGATGGACTCTGCGTTGAGCCGTTGCGGCAGATGGAAGCGAGCAGGCTAGTTGATGAGGGCAAGAGGATTGCGGTTGCACCTTTCTTCGGGCATCGGCCTCGCTGTGTTCAAAAATCTCAAAAACGGCCATGAGCAGGCACGAGCTGCCACGAGAGAGGGATGCTGCATCGGCAAAGGCAAATGCTTGAAAATCGGCGATTCCAAAAAAATCACTTGTGCCATGGCAGAGGGAGGGCAGTGGCGTCAAGGGGCGCGTGAACAGAAAGGGGCCCAGGCGGCGCGGCCAGCGCGGGCACGGCAGGCGCGTGAGGCGGAGCTAGCGATGCTTAGATTTCGAGCCAGGACCCTGCAGGAGTCACACCGCTGCTCTCACACTGGCCGATTGCGGCTCAGGTGGTTGGGATGGTGGAGGGCGAGTGCCACAAAAGCGTCCCACCGCGCGCTCGACAGTGCCCGCTGCTGCGAGTGAGTTAAGTCACCGTGCTCTCGCCTGCATCCCCACATGCAGATCGGCACTCCCGACCGCGCTCAGCCCCAACATTGATTGCGTCGCCCGCTCCTCGAATCACGACGCCAACTGCATCCGCGTCCGCAGTGACTGATCACTTGTCGCCTCCATCACCACCCACCACCGCCCTGATCCTCTGCACCACTTCGGCCTGCCTAGGCACCGCCTCTGCCTCGTCACACGCAGGCAACCATCTAATTTACAACCACCGGCATCTCAAGATGTCATCCTGGCTTCCACATCGCCCGTTCTAATCGCATCTGCTTCTGCTTCGATTGCCGTGAGCACCCGAGCGCCCACTCTGTGCCATCATCATGTCGTTCGAAACAACACAAGGGCCCGTATCCACACCCGGAGACGAGACGCGATCCGCTTCAATGGCAACGTCTCAGGGAGCTGCGGACGAAGTGCATACATCCATGCCTGACAACGCGAACGACGCTCCGCCGCAGTCTGTCGACCTTTCCGACAGCTACGGAACACCGCCGTTTCCCAAGTCTCCCAGGCTGGATCCGTCGTCTCCGCGCAATTTCTCCACCATCTCCTCGCTCGCCGGCTCAAGGGAGCTGGGACGTCCTGTTCTCGAGCCGACCACAAGGATCTTCGCTGTCGGCCCGACAGCCTCGACACCGCCTGCCAAAGTGTCTCTGCCATCCACGCGGCCCGCCGAAAAGTCTCGACCACCATCTCCGGGCATCTCGGAAGGGCATCCCGCCGATGTTGCTTTCCACGCCGAGCCCCAGGGCTTGATGCAGATGCTGAGCCTTGTGGGAAGCACTTTGCTGGAGGCCGAGCGCGTCGGATTCACCGAAGACGATACGGACGAGCTCGAAGCTCAGCCGTCTGCGCGCACAGCTGGTCCGAGCGATCCTCCCGAAATCCCGCACGACGTCACGGGCTCGGCGTCGAGGAGAAGCACACGACACTTTGCTCCAGGCCTTGCCAGGTCAGTTTTCGACCTCGCATCTGCCGGTACAGCCAAGGGTCGTCTGCGAGCGCTGGCTCGCGAGGATGCATCGGACGACGGCTCCACGCCGCAGGGAAGCCGCTCGCCTCTGGACGGCTCGGTTCACACCATCGGAGCCAGCCGAAAGAAAAGAATCTCCCTCACCCAGAGCGAGATCTTTGCGTCGCCTAGCGATCCTACGGCGGACTCGAGCGGAAGGCGTGCCTCCAGTCTGCGCTCGCAGCTTCAGCCTAGCCCGTTTGCGTCGGGATCCACCTCTACATTGAATTGCGAACTTGACTCGGACCCTCCGGACTCGCTCGATCAGCGTTCGACGCGTCAGACTGCGGCCGGCACCCTCCCGATCCAGAAAGGGAGCATACCCATGCAGCACCAGTTGAGCTCTTCTCCGATCAACTCGATCGCCCAGCTGCCCACAGAGGGTGACGTGGATCCACTCCTCATTCGACCCTATTCGCAGACGCTCGTCGCAGACGCTCCGGCGTCCGGTTCCGCCCTGGATCACGATCGGCTCGAACAGCAACTCCGAGACACCTTCCAGCTCGACGCATCCGAAACTTTGGTCATGGCCCAGCCCTGCTGGCTTTTCCGCTCGCTCCTGCTGCAAGGCCATCTCTACCTCACCAACGGACATCTTTGCTTCTACGCCTATCTCCCCTCGCGCGACGAAAAGGTCGTCAAGACTGGAGTGCTCGGCAAGCGAACCCGAAGGACGCATCGCTTCAGCAAGCATTGGGCTTCCCTCCAAGGCAGCAAGCTCAGCTGGTTCGACAGCGATCGAGATCCATACTTTCCCCAGGGCCACATCGACCTTCGCAAGGTCTCGGCGATCGAGCCGTCGCAGAATCACAAGGATCGCTTCAAGCTCAACACTCCGGCTCGTAAATTCACCTTCCTGGCCGAAGACGAGGCGAGCCGCAACGCTTGGGTCTCGGCACTGCAGAAGGAGACCTTCCGAGCGCAAAACCAGGGCGAAAGTGTGAGGATCAGCATTCCGCTCGAGACGATCATGAATCACGAAACCACTCTCTCCGTCGACGGCACCGAAATGGTCTGCATCAGCGTTGTCGACGAGGCTGGCGACTTTTCGGTCGACGAGTACTACTTCCTCCACCTCAGCAAGCCGGGCGCGTTCATCGCGGCCCTGAACGGACTCATCGACTCTGGTCTTGGCTCCGTCTCGTCGTTGCAGAGCGGAGAAGCGGCTCTCAATCTCTCCAAGCTGAGCATTCGCGATTCCACGGGCGCTGCGTACGCAACTGCCATGTCGCGCAGATCGCTCGAAGAGGTCCCAACGCTCCCCAAGGTTCCTGTGAAAGCTCAAGCGCCCGATTCCACGGTCGCGGCTGACCAAGCAGAGACATCGGCAACTCCCAATGCACCTACAATGGCGGCGGTGGCGATTCCGCAGTCTGGTCGGCGCAAATCACAGGATGGCTCGGCAGATGGCGTGTTCTCCACAACACCGCGCGCTGCTGCGCTGAACCGTCTCTCCATGGAGTCGACGCACACCTACCCTCCCTCTCCTTCCTTGTCGGATCCACCAACGTCTTTCGACCAGGTCCAAAGGGAGGCAGAGCGTAGCTGGTCCATACCAGGCTGGCTCAAGTCGGCACCGGCCAAAGTGCTAGGTCGCACTCACAGCTCGCACCCTCACGCATCCAACGCTCAGGATTCCGAGAGGACATCTGGTAGCAAGCGGCGTCGCAGGGTCCTGGAGACGTGGTCCGGCGACAACACCGAATCAATCAGCAGAGAGGGATCCAGCACCGACACCGAGGACGACATGCTTTCGCATTCCATCTACTCGACGCAATCGGGCTTCTCGATGCTGGACGCCGATGATGAGGGACAAGAAGACCTCGGACGTGTCGCTGCAGAATTCAGAGACACTTTCGGCGTCGTCCAGGACGAAGGCTTGGTCGGCCACACGCACGCCTACCTTTACCGCGTCCTGCCCGTGGCCGGTCGCTTCTTTGTCTCCGAGCGGCATCTCGCTTTCAGATCATCCGGAATCGCCGCCAAGACCGTCGGCAGGACGCTCATGCTGGTCCCGCTGCAGGATGTCATCTCAGCTGCCAAGCAACTGGCGTTCCGCCCAGGCCACCACGGCATGGTCATCAACATCAGCGGGCACGAGGAGCTTTTCATCGAGATCTCGTCCGCCAATCGGCGTGATGAGCTTCTCTCCCTCATCGAGTACCAGCTGGAGCTCATCAGCGCTGGTCACCGCAGCAAGGAGTCGCGGGACACAGTCAACCGCGAACGGTCGCACGCGCTAGTGCTCAGGGATCTTAGCGAAAAGATCACTGACGACCCATCGACCACTTCGGTCGCCTCCTCTGCCGATTCGTCCATGCTGTCTCAGCAGAGCTCTGATCTCGATGCTTCCGGGGATCTGTCCCACTTAGGCGGGCGAGCGAGTCTGCTTACGTTTGCACCGACCGCGCCTTTGACCTTTACGATGCTGACGATCGGTTCACGAGGCGACGTGCAGCCCTACATTGCGCTCGCCAAGGGCCTACAGGCTGACGGTCACAACGTGCGAATTGCGACGCATGCCGAGTTTGGAGACTGGATCATGGGGCATGGCATCGGCTTCAGCGAGATCGGCGGCGACCCGGCTGAGCTCATGCGCATCTGCGTAGAGAACGGCACCTTCACGGTCTCGTTTCTGCGCGAAGGCGTCACGAGATTCCGCGACTGGCTCGACGATCTTCTGGCCTCGGCGTGGCGAGCGTGCCAGGGCTCGGATGTGATCATCGAATGTCCCAGTGCCATCGCCGGTATCCACGTGGCCGAGGCATTGCAGGTGCCTTACTTCCGCGCGTTCACCATGCCGTGGACGAGGACGCGAGCGTATCCCCATGCCTTTGCTGTGCCGAACAACAAGGCAGGCGGCAACTACAACTACATGTCGTATGTCATCTTCGACCAGATGTTTTGGCGGGCGTCGTCGTTCCAGATCAACCGCTGGCGCAAGGCGCTGTTGGGTCTCAAACCGACCAATTTCGATAGGCTCGAGCAGCACAAGGTGCCGTTCATCTACAACTTTAGTCCCAGCCTGGTGCCTCGGCCGCTGGATTGGTACGAGTGGATCCACGTCACGGGATTCTGGTTCCTGGACAATCCGGACAACTCGTCGAGCAAGAAGTGGGAGCCGCCCGAGGAGCTGGTGACGTTCATTCGACGCTCGCGCGAGCGGAAGCGCAAGCTGGTGTACATCGGATGGGGCTCCATCGTTGTTCCCGACGCCGAGGCCATGACGAGGTGTGTGCTGCAGGCGGTGCGCAAGAGCGGCGTGTGCGCGATCCTGTCCAAGGGCTGGTCGGATCGGCTCTCTGGCGACGCCACCAAGCGGTCCGCGGCGCTGGATCCTGCGCTGGCCGAAGACGTCTTCCAGGTGAGCTCCGTGCCGCACGACTGGCTCTTCCCGCAAATCGACGCCGCATGCCACCATGGCGGCGCGGGCACGCTCGGCGCCAGTCTGCGCGCCGGTCTGCCGACGGTGGTCAAGCCGTACTTTGGCGACCAGTTCTTCTGGGGCCAGCAGATCGAGAGCCTCGGCGTAGGCAGCTGCGTGCGCCAGCTCACGGCGGACAGCCTGGCCGCGGCGCTGATCACCGCCACCACCAACGCCAAGCAGATCGAGCGCGCGCGCAAGCTTGGCGAGCAGATCCGCGCCGAAGACGGCATCGGCAATGCGGTCAAGGCGATCTACCGCGATCTGGACTACGCGCGCAGCCGCGTCAAGCGCCATACGCGTATCGAGTCCGACGCCCCCGCCGCGCCACAAGCAGAGAACACGGAGCCGACCGAGCTGCGAGCGGGTCAGCTAGGTGCACGACCGGAGCTGGCACGCACCGCATCGCAGGGCTTTGACGACGGCCACTCGTCGGACGGCTGGTCCGATATCGGCGGCGCGCCGCTGAGTCCTTCACCGCGCAACGCTGATGGCGATGCTTTACTCGACCTGGGCCGAGCCGGTCCAGCGTGTGTAGAAGCTCCTCTCAGCTGATCCCGACTTCACACCTCCGTCTTGATTCCTCTCTCCAAGACATGCAATCTGCACAGACCAAAGACATGCAATCTGCACAGACGTCACACGATACCTCCGGCGGAATGAGATGGAAAAGATACATTTCTGAGCCGAGCAAAGGAGGACAGGCGGCGAGTGTTCTTAGCGAGTTTTGATGATGCCGGCGGCGACGAGTTTGTTGACTTTTTCGCGGATGATGGGGCTCTTCATGTGTTCCTGCAGGGCGGCGGGGTTGGACTGAGCCTGTTGGAGGATGGACTGCATCACGGGGTCCTGCATGATCTGGGCAACTTCGGGATCGCGCATGGCCCTCTGGAGGGTCTCCTCGTCGGTTTCTCCGGACCTCTGCGAGTAGAGTTCGTTCATGCACTTGGAGAGAAGTTGCTGGATCTCGCGCTGGTTCTTTGCGCCTCCCTCCTGGTTGGCATCGGCATCCTCGGCCTTCTGACACGCCTCCATGGCCTTGGTGAACTCCTTCATGCTGTACAGCACGTTGGCCTTCCTAATGTAGCCCTTGACAAA
This sequence comes from Moesziomyces antarcticus, assembly GCF_000747765.1. NCBI lineage: Eukaryota > Fungi > Basidiomycota > Ustilaginomycetes > Ustilaginales > Ustilaginaceae > Moesziomyces > Moesziomyces antarcticus. The sequence continues at coordinate 604,686 of NW_014639002.1, forward strand.
CTTGGGGTCCACCTTGATGGCCTCCTCTGCATCCTTGAGCGCCTCGGGGAGCGCAGCGAGCTTGGTGTAGGCGGAGGCACGGTTGGTGTAACCACGCGGGTCCGACGGATCACGCTTGATGGCCTCGCTGAACGCAGCCACGGCACCGGGGAAGTCGCCGCCCTTGTAGAGCTCGTTACCGCGTGTGCGCTCCTGCTCGGCCTTGGCAGGGTCAATGTACGCCTGACGCGTACGCTCCTTGAGCAGCTTCTCGGTGTCGCGCAGCTTGGCCAGGATGTCCGGAGTGCGGTGCTCGGTGAGCGACTTTTCAAAGTGGTTTACCGCCTGCTCCAGCTGATCCTGCTTGGCATACGCAGACCCAATTCGTCCGTATGCCTTGGCGACGAGCTTGAAGTCAGCGCGCATGGCACGGCCTTCCTCGATGGCCTTCTCGCATGCCTTGATGCACTCATCGAACTTGCCCTGCTCGAAGTAGCACGCGCCGAGGTTGTTGAGGTATGTGATGTCCTTGTGCAGCTCCCATGCCTTCTCGTAGTGCGGAATGGCGGCGTCAAAGTCGCGCTTCATGTAGCGCTCGTTGCCGAGCTTCTTCTCGGCGTCGGCGGCAGCCTTTGCCTTCTTCTCCTCGTTCTCCTCCTCGGGTTCGGGCTCGGCAGCCTTGGGCGGTGCCGACGAGCTCGAGGATGCAGGCTTGGCGTCCTTCATCTCGACGTCCGGTGCGGAAGAGGAGGAGGCGGGGGTCTGCTTCTCAATGTCGTCGCGGCGCGACTCGAGGTCGGCGGGAAGGTCGTTGGAGCCCTCGGGACGCTCGAAAGCCTGAAGGTCGATGCCCATGAGCACGCCCATGACCTGGATCATGCGCGGGTCCTGGAAGGCCATGCCGGCCTCCTGCGGGTTGGACTGGATGGACTTGAGCTTGGCCATGAAAGCCTGGTCAGACAGAAGCGAAGCGGTCTTGGGGTTGGCAGCGAGCTTCTCGAACATCTTGGGGTCGCTGAACATCTGGCCAATCGAGGCGGCCGGGTCGGGACCGTTTGCTGCCTCGTTCTGCACGGCACGCTGGACGTCGGCGAGACCCTTGGTGAGACCGGCATCGTTGGGGGCGATGTCGAGGCCGGCAGAGTATGCGTCTACGGCCTCTTCGAGCTTACGGGCGCCGTGGAGGGCGGCACCCTTGCGGCCGTAACCCTTGGCGAAGGAAGGGTTGGCCTTGATGCACGACTCGGCGTCGTCGAGCGCCTTGGTCCAATCGCGCAGGCCGGCGTAGCACGCGGAGCGGTTCGAGTAGAGGACGTGCACGGCATCCTCGGGCGAGGTGGCGGCAGCGATGGCGTCGTTGTAGGCCTGGATGGCACCCTGGTAGTCCTTGGCGGCAAAGGCGGCGTTGCCCTTGGCTTTGAGTTCGGCGACCGACATGATGATGGCAGCGCAGTCACTGGGGATCAAAGACAGTCGGGGGGTCGATGTGGTAAGGGGGAAAGCTGGGCTGCCGAGGTGATGGCGGCCGAGGTGTTCTTCTCGAATCACACACTGCGCTCAGTCCGCTCCGCACTTTGAGCCGAAAGCGCGCCTCTCTCGAGAAGAGCACAGACTTCTCACTCTCACTCTGCGTCCTCTCCGCTGCGCCCAAACTTCCATCACAGCTGCGCTGCTTCTACGGATTTCTCGCGTTTTCGCCGCTTTCTGCCTCCACACGCGCCACTCGAGAAGACAGTCGTAAATGTTAGCTTGCACGAATGAAACATTTGTATTTTGCGCGCGCGACTTCATCTACGCCTTGGCCTTGTCAGTGGTCGCCGCTTTCTGTTTGTCCAGACGAGCCTGCCTGATGCGTTGGAGACGCTGTTTCAACGCACTGACTCTGAGTAGGGTTTAGGAGAATATGAAGCAGACGGGCGGACAAGAGGAGTGCAAAGAGCAAGGTCAGCGTCCGTGAGAAAGAGCAGAGCTGGCCAACGCGTGCGGAGCAGCTCAGACGCGTGATGGCGGTTTGGAGACTCACCTCTGGTCTGCTTCGTCTTGCTGCCGCTGCTCTTCTTCGAGCCGGGACAGGATCTCTTCGCGCTCTTCCAGCTCCCTGCGTGCACGTTCTTGCGCTTCCTTCTCGGCGGCGCTCTGTTCCTCGATGGCGCCGTCGTCTGTGGAGGTCCCAGCTCCGTTTGTTCCTTCTTGCGATATCAGCTGAGCTTCAGCCTCGATTGTTGCGCCAGCGTCATATCGCTCTTCGGGTGCACCTGACTCTGGCCCGGAGGCGTCCATCTGCGACTTGAACAGCTCCCATTCCGGATCGATGGACTCCGCCTGCGCGGTCGATGCCTCGGCGAATGCTTTAGTGTCTGTACGTGGCTTCTTGGCGCCAGATCCTGTGTTGTCCGTGGCTCCCTCACGAGGACTACGCCCACCGCCGGCCGAGTCGCCGTCGTTGCTATCGTCTTCCTCGTCGTCTGCTTTGCGCTTGCCGTCCTTGGTACGCCGAGTCTCGGCCTCTCGAAGCTCTTCCTCGCGGATGCGTGCTGCATTGCTGCGATGACTCTTGCTCAGGACGTGCGCGCCCCAGAGGCTGTCGTGCTTGATCGTGGCGTAGTCGCACGCCGAGCATCGAAGCGCCCCACTGGCTGAGTAAGAGGCGAAGCGATCCGAGATGCCGCCTCCGCCTGTCTTTGCCCGCGCATTCGCAGCAGCTCGTAGCAAGCTTCTTGCATCGGCCATGGTCGTCACGTAGCAAACGTCGTGTGTGCGGATGTACTGCGATGGATGGAAGAGTGGATGGCGTGGCAAACTTCCGTCTTCACTCGTTCATTCGGCTGCAGCGAGGAGCTGCTCCACACGACCAACTCGGACCGACCGCGCCCAAAATCTGGATCGGACGATGCCAAACCCGATCGCAGTCTCAACACCTGCAAAATCAAACGTCGGATCGCGGATGGAAGAATTGACAGCGATTGGAGGCGCCACATGCCTTTGATCCTGCACACCAACACCTCCGCAACGGCACAACGGGCGCCTCTTCCTTCCCACCAATAGCACGCGGAGTCTCCAAACACACCGAAGATCCTCCTGATTAGCGTCTCGCTATTGAAGGTGCTGCTCAGCTGCTCATCTGTGTCACGTGTAAATCAGCTCAGTTGGTGTGGCATTGAAAGCTCCAGTGCATCATGTCTGCCGACGCTTCTGCTGTGCAGGAGGCGCAGATCAAGCAGGAGGAGACTGTTCAGTCAGGCTCCTCCGCATCGGTCGAGCCGCAGAGTGCTGCTCAGCCTGAAGCAGATGACCAGCAAGCAGTGAAAGCTGAACAAGATGCCGATGCTGAAGCTGACGATGATGCTGAAGCCGATGGTGATGCTGAAGCCGATGGTGATGCTGAAGCCGTCGCTGACGCACCAGTGACCCCCGCGAAGGAAGCAACTGCAACCGCTGATGACGTCAAGATGGAACCAAAAGAGGATGAAGCTGAACAGCCTGCGCAAGAAGATGTTGCTGCAGTCAAAGCCGAAAGCGAACCACAAAACACGACAGAGCCACCAGCGGCACAGCAGCAGCCTGCCGTCGCCGAGCAAGAACCCATCGCAGCCTTCACTTCTGGCTCGGGACAGCCTCTGCAGCCCCATAAGCTCATGTCGGTGGAGCAGCGCAGGCAGCTGTTCGAAGAGCGCATCCGTCTCGAACCACGCGATGGCGAAGCCTGGCTGGCCCTCATCGAAGAGGCGGTCTCCCGCCAGGACATGGAGGCCACGCGCACCCTCTACGACCGTTTCTTCAAAGTTTACCCGCATCAGGGCCGTCAGTGGCTCGCCTACCTCGAACTCGAGCTCGCCCACAGCAACTTTGCGCAAGTCGAGGCGATCTTTGCGCGCTGCCTGCGCACCACCCCGTCCGTGGACTTGTGGAAGTTCTACCTCTCTTACACGCGCCGTGTCAACCCACTGCCGCCATCTACGGGCATGGAAGACGATGGGCCGAGAGAGCAGGCACGACGCGTGCTCGAGGGCGCCTACGAGTTCGCGCTTCGCTTCATCGGCAACGACAAGGAAGCCGGCCCGATCTGGACCGACTACATCGCTCTTATCAAGGAGCGAGAGGCGCGCGGCGGCTGGAAGGAGGGCCAGAAGATGGACGACCTGCGCCGCGTCTACCAGCGTGCGGTCAGTGTGCCGCTCTCCAACATCGAGGCCATCTGGAAGGACTACGACGCATACGAAAACGGGCTGAACAAGCTCACTGCCAAAAAGTTCCTCGCGGAGCGCTCGCCGGCGTACATGACGGCACGTCGTGTGCTCAGGGACCTCAAGACGTACACAGACCACCTTGCCAAGCCGTTGCTGCCGCGCGTGCCCGTGTGGACCACCTCAGCTCTGCCGGGTGACTCGAGCGAAGACGCAGAGCAATGGCAGCGCGAAAGGCAGCAGGTCGAGGCCTGGACTGCGTATCTGCAGTGGGAGGAGTCCAACCCACTCGTGTTGGACGATCAAGCCACGATGCAGGCACGTGTGCTGACTGCATACCGCAAGGCGACCATGTATCTGCGCTTCTTCCCGGAGGTGTGGTACCAGGCGTCGCGCTTCCTCGCCTCCACGGGCCGGCTGGACGAAGCAGCGACGTGGCTCAAGAACGGCATGGAGGCATGCACGGGCAGCTTCCTGCTCCACTTTGCCTACGTCGAGCTTGCCGAGACGCGCAAGTCGACCGGCGACTGTGCGGGCGTGTTTGACGGGCTGATCGACAGCGTACACGCCAAGATCGACGCGCGCCATGCGCGGTTGCAGCACGACCTCAAGCAGCTCGATGCCGAGGCAGAGGCGGCCCGGGCGCAGGCACGCGCTAATGACGACGGCGAAGCTGATGTGGATGGCGAGGAGCGCGAGCGCGAGCGCAAGAGTGCCGAGCAGCTGCAGGCTCGCAAGCAGGCACTGCAGGAGCTGGCCAAGCCCGAGATCGAGGCGCTCAAGGAAGCTAGTGCGCTCGTGTGGATCAAGTACATGCACTTCCTGCGCCGCACCGAGGGCATCCGACCTGCGCGTCTTGTGTTCGGCCGCGCGCGCAAGAGCCCGCACGTCACATGGCAGATCTTTGAGGCGAGTGCGCTGATGGAGTACCACTGCTCCAAGGAGCCCGTCGTAGCCACCAAGGTGTTTGAACTTGCGCTCAAAACGTTTGGCCACGACGGCACATTTGTGGTTCGCTACCTCGACTTTTTGATCACCATCAACGACGACAGCAATGCGCGCGCGCTGTTCGAGCGCGTCATTGGCACCTTCACCCCCGAGCGCGCACGTCCGATCTGGGAGCGCTGGTCTCGATACGAGTACAACTTCGGCGACACGGTCGCCATTCAAAAGCTCGAGACAAGGCTGGCAGAGACGTATCCGGACGAGGCTGCGATCCGTCGCTTTGTCGCGCGCAACTCGTACATGGATCTTGACCTGGTTGGACCCCGCGATCTGGGTATGCGTGCTGCGGTCCTGGGAGCCAGTGCTGCAGATCGCGCGGTGGAGGCTGCCAAGGAGGGCATCGAGGACGACGGCCCGAGGAGAAGGACGATGCAGGAGATGAAGCGGCTGGCAGCCGAGAGCAACCCGGACGACACGACTGGCAGCTGGTCGCGACCTGGCGCCGGTCCTCCCGCCAAGAAGTTCAAGCGCGATTCGGCATCGCCTGCGCCTCATGGTGGATTTGCACTCGCAGGTGCTGCTCAGGGTGGACCGATCCGAGACGCGTACAACGAGTTCCCCGAGGGCGTGCTCGTGTTCATGGAGATGCTGCCCAGCGCGCGCTTCTTTGACGGACCCGTGTTCAAGCCCGACGATATCATCGAGTGCTTACACAGCGCCAACCTGCCCGCTCCGTCCGGTGTCCCCATGGGCCCATCGGGAAGGAGACCTGCCACGCGTGGCCGCTTCCTGCGCTGAACGCTTGCCGTCCTTCAACGTGTACGCCGGTGTGTGAAATTCAATCTTTTTCTGATGTATGAATTGCAAAAACTAGGTGTGAACTGGGATCGTGGCTTTGGTGAGCAGACTGCGTATCGCGGGCTCGGACAGATCCCAACCTGGTCTTGATGTTGAGCGTGAGGGCATTAGGAATGCGCGTAGATTCGCCGCTGTCGATGCATGCGACAACAAGCCATCGTCGATGGACAGTGCCACGACTTCCGTCCTGGCCTCGCCAGTATCTGGATCCATCCAAGAAATGCGGAAGTGCTGTGTAGGTCCAAGACTATCCAGTCCCTTCTGAAGCGCATCTTTCTCTTCTCGTATCGCGTCGAGCTTCTGCATCTGTCGCTGCAACCTCGCATACGCCTTTGCGCGCTCCACATCGACCGTCAGCAATCCGCGTCGCAGGCTTCCGAGCGAGGAAGCGGCCAACGCCGATGCGATCAGCACGAAAACTGCGCCGAGCGCAATCACGACAGAAGCACGTACTGCGTCTGGAGTCTGCTCCCTTCTCCGCCTTGATGCAAGAGAGAGCGCGACGATCCAGCGCAGCACCGGCCCACCAACCCAGCTGTACCATCTGCCCCACCACACCTCGGCGATATGTGCATCGCTGGCCGCCGAAGCAGCAAGACCGCAAAACGAGCGCCAGGTGGGACGGAAGAGCGGTGCGAAGCCGAGCGCGTACAGCGGCGGGATGGAGAGCAGGAAGCTGATAAACGGCCGCAGGGTGGACGGGGCGGTCACGTCGTTGTCGAACCAGGCGCAGTGATGGTCGAATCCAACCCGACAGGTTGCGCAGTCTCCGCAGTGACGCATGCGAAAAGTCTTTATGCGTCCATTGCAGCTGTCTCTCCAGCAGCGGACAGGCTGCCCATCTGCGCTGCAGAGTTCCACCGTCACGTCGTTGCCTTGCACGACGGATGCGATCGAGATGGTCGTGTCTGCTGGGTCGGGATCAGCGAATGTTGCACCGAGCCCTGAGCGCAGCCATGCGAGCACGCCATTCTGATTGTTGGTATGGCTGCGGGAGGGTGTCTGGCTGTGCGCAAAGAAGACGCGCAGGTACGCACGCAGCGACCAAAGGAAGAGTGCGTGCGTCGGCACGAGCCACAACCCCAACGGAAGGAGCCTGCCCTGCTGCAAGTAGACTTGGCGATAGGCGTGCCGCACAACAACGAGATCATAGGCGTTCGCAACGTAGACCAGAAGAATGATCGGCACGATCCGACCAAGCACGCGGTTCAGCCGGATGCCCCTGCGAGAGTTCGGAGGGGCGTGGGAATTTGGCTTTCCATCGTGACTTCGTATTGGATCCTCAGGCTCTTGTCTGGCAGTGTTGATCCCTGTCGATTGGCTGATGCGCTGCCGCAGACTTGACAGCGCTTCTTGCACCATCGTCGAGCGAAGTCAGTTGAATGTTGGGTCGGGAGCCAGCCGATGGATGGCGTTTTGCCTGCGCGAGGCAGTGTTCATCTCGGCATCAGGGTCCATCTAATGTCCGTGCAGCTGCGGCTGTCCCGAGGGAAAAAGTGGAGCCGATTCCCCGATCGGATCTGCCGACGCTGCGACGCGAGCGCGTCGCGAAAAGTGAAACCCGAGCCAAAAGAACAGCCAGAAAGATGCAGCACGCGCGCGGCGGGCTGAGCCCCAAGGCGATGCGCGAGCCCAGCGTCGAAAAGTGTAATTCTCGAGCTGTCGGCGAGACGCATAGAGCAGCAACGCAGCCACGCAGCTTCAGTCATCTGGGGGCAGCAGCTGAACGCGCGTGGGCCGGGACACGCTCCGATGCTCAGCTTCCTGCTCCATCAACCATCACGCCGTCTGATCTTCCCAGCTCTCATCACACCCTCCTTTGCTCACAACGCAAACGCCCACAATCGTTTCAACATCGTTGCCACCTCAGCCTCCGCACAGAAGCCGAGTTCATTTTCACCCAAGCGGCCTGCACATTCGGGCCTCACATATCCAACTACAGGACGTTCTTGCCTGACGCATCTGGGCAAAGCAGCGAGACGCGTCTTGGTCGACTACTCTTCTCCGGACCGGCTAGAGCATCTGCAACATGGCGCGGACGACCACCAGAAAAGCCGGCGGTGCCGCAAAGCCAGCCCCACAACGCGAGGCTTCCAATGACATGGTCGACTCGGATGGCTCCTTGACCGAGCTCTCCTCGGAGGGCGAGAACAGCGAACCAGAAGTGGAGAGCTCCGAGGAAGAGATCGAAGAAGATGACGACGAGAACGACGGTGACTTTGGATCGAGTCGAAAGAAGGCTGCTCCGCGCCGTTCGGCCGGAGGAGCAGCGCCGCGTTCGAGGCAATCCAACACCACTCCGCGCGCCCGCAAGTCGGCCGGCACGGCCAAGACGCCCCGATCAGGCTCCAAGCGCTCCGGACCGTCTCGCCCCCGCGCTGGTACGTCGGCGGCTACTCCATCCGCGGCTCGATCACGCGCAGCCGCCAGCAGGGACGAGCTCCCCATCAACGACGACAACGAAATCTTTGTCGCTGTCAAGGACCCCAACTCGGCCCTTCAGTCCATCGCAGAGGACTGGGTCGTCGCCTTCTCAGACAACGAAGCGAGCGCGCTAGCCGACCTTGTCAACTTCATCATCCGCGCCTGCGGCTGCAACGGCAGTGTTGACGAGAATCAGGTGGTCGACATCGACAACGTCGTCGACAACCTCGAGGAGCTGCAAGAGGCGTTCAAGAAGCAGCCCATCCCTTCGTACCCTATCGTCTCCCGCAGCAAGACCTTCAAGTCGTTCCGCAAGTCGCTCAACGACTTTCTCCATCGCCTCGTCATGAGCGCCTACGACGCCGAGATCCTCACCGCGGATGGCTTCATGGAGCCGTATCAGGCCTGGGTCTCCGCCATGTCCTCGTCCTCCCTCCGATCCTTCCGCCACACCGCCACCGTCATTGCGCTCTGGACCATCTCGGCGCTCAGCGAGGTCGGCGCTCAGGCCACCAAAGATCTCGCCACCGCCACAAAGCAGCGCGACGCAGAAAAGAAAAAGGCACGCACAGACAAGAGCCGATTGAAGGACCTCGAGTCCAAGCTCGTCGAGTCGCGCAAGCTCAAGGCACGTTTGGAGGAGTACATCAACGAGTTCATCAACTCGGTCTTTGTCCACCGCTTCCGCGACTTTGATGCGGGCATTCGCTCCGAGTGCGTCAGCGCCCTCGGATCGTGGATGAAGAACCACCCGTCCCAGTACCTGCAGAGCTCGTACTTCCGCTACATTGGCTGGGTGCTCTCGGACGTCGATGCGAGCGTGCGCATGGCCGCCGTGCAGGCCATGACCGGCCTCTACACCGGCGGCAACTTTGTCAGCTCGGTCCGTCACTTTACCGAGATGTTCAAGGCGCGCCTTGTCCAGATGGCCACGGGCGATGTCGAGCTCGGCGTGCGCATCGCCACGATCAACGTGCTCGCCGTCATCGACAAGCACGACCTCCTCGAAGACGAGCAGCGCGATCTGCTCGCCACCCACATCTTTGACGTCGAGCCTAGCATCCGCAATGCCGTCGCCGGCTTCCTCGCCAACATCCTCGACGAGATGGTCAGCGAGGGCGCAAGCGAGCTCGGCTCGCTCTCCGCCGCCTCCAAGAAGAAGGGCAAGCAGGCCGAGGAGATGCAGCACGAGAAGGCCAAGCTCCGCTTCAAGTGCCTCGCAGAGCTGTTGGTCAAGTACGGCCATCGACTCGACGCCGCCGCGGGCACTGCCGAGACCGATGCGGTCGAAGAGCTGGGAGTCGTCATCCACGGCGCCAAAGAGGGCCGCGTCGGCATGGCGGTCGAGGCGCTTTGGGGCGCAGTCGATGAGCTGCAACACTGGAAGGCGTTGCTGGATCTTTTGCTGCTCGACCACTCCGACAAGGCGGCTGCAGGTGGCAACAAGGCCATCGAGAATGCCGCCCCGGCCGTCTACCGCCTCGACGCGGACGAAGAGGCGGTGTTGGTCGAGGCCCTTGCGGCCATCCTGCGCAAAACCCTGGCCGGAGCCGAGGCGATCGACGATGCCGACGACACCACCAAAGAGGACGTCTCTCGTGCCTCGATTGCAGCGCTGCCCAAGCTGTTCTCCAAGTACCGCACCGATGCGCCTCGCATCGCCGACTTGCTGCTCATCCCGCAAGTCTTGGATCTCGAGATGTACACCGAGCTGCAAGAGGCCACCGCATTCGAGGCACTTTGGGACGACGTCTCTTCTCAAATTCAGCGCCACGTCGAGCCCCTGGTGCTCAAGCATGGCGTGCAGACGCTGCAGAAGCTGATGGCCACCACCTCGCAGTCGAACGTGAACAGCACCAAGCTTTCGGCGCTCGAGGAAGCGCTGGTCTCGTCGTTGCGCGAGACGGTCAGCGACCGCGACGTGGAGACGGCGGGCTTCAGCGAGGACGAGGTGCATCTCTTGGCCGCCAACATGCTCCGCCTGCATCTGGTCAGCCAGGTGGCCAACACGAGCGATGCGCTCGAGGACGATGAGGGCGGACAGGCTACCAGCGGCTGGGAGATTGTGCTGGGCATCGCAAGCCGTGGTTGCCTGGCGTACAAGGAGGAGGAGAGCCTGGTGCGGGACGCCATCGCCACTCTGGCGCTCTACATCATGTGGAAGACACGCCAGGTGATCCTGCCCGAAGCTGGCTCGCAGACGGCGCTGGCCGAGGCACTGCTCGCCAAGCGCACGCCCGTGCTCAGCCTTCTGGAGGAGTTTGTGGCCAGCACGCAGTCGCAGGCGTGCATCGGCGTGCAGCGCGTGGCGTTTGAAAAGATCGCCACGATTCACATGCTGTATGCCGCCATCCCTCAGCAGACGCCGGCTGCTGCGACGGCAGACGACGCATCGGTCGGGCAGGCGGAAGAGGATGCTGCTGCTCGTCTTCGCGCCAGCCCTCAACTCCCCGTTTTGCTCAATCTGCAGTGCCATTCGGACCTGCAACAGCACTGCGCTCACTTTGTCAAGGCCGAGATCGAGCGCTACATCGAGAAATCGAGCGTGCTTGAAAAGGAGGCCAACGGCCATGCGGATGCCGCCCACGATAGCAGCGACGAAGAGGCGGCCAACGGCAATCACGACCACAACGAGGACCAGGAAGACGAGGACGACGAGGACGCTGAGGCGACGCCGAAGGCCTCACGCGTCCGCGGTGGCAAGAGCAAAAAGGCCAAGAAGGGCGCGTCGGCCGGTAAAGCTTCGAACGGAGCAGGCGCGGTCACCGAGCGGCCGAACGAGGCGCAGCTGCAGGCCGAGCACACGTTCTGCTCAGTGATCAGCACGTTTGTCGCGGCGATCCGTGTGGGTGTGATCGACGCCAAGCACTCGACGGTGGTGCTCATCCACTTTGGCCGCCTGGGTGCGATCTACGATTCGTGCTGCAAAGCGCTGGTCGAGGTGCTCAAGGAGGAGGCGATCTTTGGCGGATACAACCGCGCGGTGATTGTCGAGAGCTGCATCTGGGACTCGCTGCGCGAGGCGTTTGAACTGTGCCTCGACGGCGGCGATGCGGGTGGCGAGACACGTTTTGTGTCGCTGTCGCGCCAGCTGGCGAATGCGCTGGTGGTGCGCGGTGCGGGCTTCACGGCTCTGCGCAAGATCGACGCCAGGTGTCTGATCTCGCTGCACAGCCGGGCGAGCGAGCACATTGCGCAGAAGGTGGCGGCGGCCGAGCGCAACGGCGACAAGCGCGTCAAGCAGAAGATGCCGGCGCTTTACAAGGGCATGGCGAATCTGCTCATGACCGCGACGCCAACGGATGCGGTCAAGATCAAGAGCGCCATGGACCGCGCGTTCCGTGCGGCCAATGTGCAGGTGCCGCCCGCAGCCAAGGCGTGGGATGCTCACCGCTCGTACGAGAAGCGACTGCTCAAGATCGCTGCCAAGAGCGCGCTGTTTGCTCCCGCCGTGGCGGCATCGGGCAAGAAGGACGACGGAGCGGCGCGGAAGGGCGCAGCGGCAGCGGCGGGAAGCGGAGAGCTGTCGGACAGCGGAGGCGAATTGACCGACGACGATGCGGCTGACGACGACGGATTGCCCGCTAACGGAAGCCGCGTGCTCCCGACACCCGTGCGCAGCTCGCACAAGCGCGACCGTGCCGAGGCCGAGGGCGGCGAGGAGGAGAGCGACAATGAGATGGACGACCACGAGGTGGTTGGCAGCGAAATGGCCGATCTGGACGTGGACATGCCCACGTCCGAGGCCGGGTCGCTGCGACTGGACCTGGACGACGACGGCAACGACGAGGCCGCGGTCGGCGATGCGTCGAGGCGCAAGCGAATCAAGACGTGAGGCCGAGCAACCGAAGCTTTGCAACTTCAATCAGTCATTTTTCCACTTTTCCGTACGAAGCGGGCGTGAAGCGGGTGCGAAGCGGGTGTGAATCGAGAGTGAAGACGGGTGCGACCATCTCGAGGGCGGGCTGCAGTGACGATGGGGAGTCCACGTGATGCACGGGTGGCGGCGGCGGAATGAAACGAAAGAGGCCGGCGCGGTCGGTGTTTATCATGCGCGCCCGGTGTGGTTCTCACGGTGCCAAGCTGAGTGTAGGAGACCGGATGAGCGTGGGAAGAAGCGTGAAGATGTGTCCGGAAAAGCTGGGCCTCCAAGCTCAAGGGTTTCGCGCCAGGACCGAGCAAGAACGTCACACTACAGCTTAAGCGCGATTTAGAACGTGAGTGCAAATACAATATTATATTATTTATAATTAGGCATTGCTGGATTCCTCTTAAATCGCTGTTGAAAGTGCGTGCGCGCAAAGTGGTTGGGCGGCTCGCTTGTGAGAAGACGGGGTGCGGTGGCAACACACGGCGCGCGACCCCAAGTTCTCCTCAGTGGGTTGGATGCGGTTGATCGGCAGGGTGTCGTTTCAGGGCGTTGGACCCTCGGGTCTTTCAGCCACCCACTTCTTCCGTTGGATGTCCCGTGGTCACGGCACTTTTTCGGCGCGGCACGTCAAATTTTGCGGTGCCGCCAAATAAAATCCATTTGCTCCTCCCGGCCCCGACCCGTACCAATCAGTGCGCAAACGAAGGACACGGCTGTTTGGGCCCAACGTCTGAGGCGCATCCACGCCAATTCCCGATGACAACCGTGCGGGCCATGCTGCTACTGTACTCACTGTAGCACACTGACTGCAGGCGGAACTTCGGATTTCGACGCGGCCGCATCGTGACGGAAGTGGCCGTCGGAACGTCACCGATAAGCGGTGCGGTGCAGAGGCTTGCATTCGAGAGCCTAGAGTGAAGAGGCCGTCCAGCCTCCCGACGTTTCTCAAGAGAAAAAGACAAAAGGGTGCTGTAGCGATTGATATTGAAAAGTAACTCCGCACCTTACAGTATTCCCGCGCTCGTACGGCAAAAGTCATAAAGCATGCAGCTGCCGGTGAATTGCATTGCCGCAAAGCCAGGCGTTTTCGTGCGGTCTTGTTTGCTCAAGGCGCGCTCGCCTCAAATTGAGGGTGGGCGGCTCTCCAACCGAGCAAGGTGGATACGAGCAACGCTAAAACTCGACTTGCCGTGCTCGGCTACCGAATCTCTTGTTCTTTTCATTTCTTCTTGCTCCAAGGCACCGACAGAGGGTGCTTTTGAATCCACCAACGTGGAGAAGCGGGACAACCCGCACTGGCGCGCGCAATGCCCCACAGCGGCGCTTTCATTATATTAATAATATGATCTCGGCTAGCGTTGGTGGAAGAATGCGACTATGCGAGCGGCCGAGCAGCGAGGAGTGCAGAGTGCAAAGTGCAAAGTGCGCGCAAGAAACTTTGCGCGTCGCTAATCTCGGCAGCGCAAGCTCAGTTTCCAACTGATGTGACCATGCAGCGTCGACAAACAAGCTTCACCGAGCTTAGAGAGGTGCGGTGCTGTGGGGTGAGTTGGGGTGGGGTGCAGTGCAGTGCGGCACTGACCTCGAGTTTTTGGATACGAAATTTTCACGCCTTTGGTTCTGGACTCACGTCGCAGCTTTCGGTGCTAAGCGGTCACACGCCCACTTCAAAATCACAAAATCACATTCCAGGGCGGGTCTGAAGCGGAGCGCCTCTCGTTTGGCCGGATTCCGGATCCGCCACCCCGCGCTCCTGCGCCCGTGCCCTGCGACGGTTGCAAGCTAGCCCAGCCAGGGTGCCGCAGTAAATTTACATCCACCGCGCGGTCAACGCAGCCAAGACAGCCAAAGTGCCTCTCGGCTGCGTCCCGCTCTGGCAACCAATTCGCCACCCACCCCTAGACCCTGGGGTGTTTCGCCTGTCAACCTTGAGCCTCGTTGCGCCCACGCCACCCGCTTCGGTTGCTCGCCAAGCACACTCACGACCCGCCCTCATCCACCGCCCGTGCGTCGCTTGTTCAACACACTGCTCTCCCGCCTCCCACTGCCGGTGTCTCTGCAGTGAGTGGCTGCTCCGCCGCTCCGCTGCTGCGCTGCTCCGTCTCTCCTCGGCTCCCACGCCCGCGCTCTCCCTCTCTGGCACTCGCTCTGGCACGCCCTCTGGCCCAAGCCAACACACTACAGCAGCGACGTGCCTACGTYGCTGCTGCTGCTGCTGCACCGCAAGCCTTGGTGGTGGCCGGTCGATATTATCGATAGACCGTCCTCTCTACACCACCTCCCTCTACACCACAACGTCCCTTTCGACACCCCATCCTTCTCGATTCGTAACAGCTTCTATTGTCGACCATTCTCGACCCCATACCGAAGCCAGACCATTCGAGTCGCCATTCTTCGCACAAGGACTCCATTCAGTCCATCTAGCCACCCAACGGCCTCCAGCACCTTTCACCAGCAGCATTCATCGTGCCGCTGAGACCAACATAGACTCGCTCCAGCATCTTTCTGTCATAGTGTCATAACACTCTGATTTCGCGGACGAGCTGCCTCCATTCAGGCCCACATCCCGCTATCGACTCCTCCCACTGTGGCTCCGTCCTTTGGCACCATTCTGCCGCCCTGACCACCACTGTTGCTATTCAACTCCAAACAGCTCCCTGCTCTCTATCTTCTTTGATCCAGTCTCAGGCTTTCATCAGCACAGCTTTTTTTCGCATCCCTCGCTCGACAACACCTTCTTCGCACAAATGTCCAGCACACCCGACATGCACTCCAACTGGGCCGACATGAGCCCGCTCGACGGCGATACCGAAAAGATGCTCAACTCTTTCTTGGCCGACCTTCCTAGTCAGACGCACGATTCCAGCGCCTCGCACACTCAAAACAGCGCCCCGGCTTGGCCAGGCTCCGTCAACCGCTCCCTCAGCGACAATGCTCCTTTCTTCGGCCTCTCGCCTTCGCTCCCGATGGGTATCTCACCAGGCCTCGCCAATTTCTATCACGACGCCAACGACCCGGCCAAAAGCGACAATACCTGGTCGCTTTCCTCCGAAATCACGGGCAACACCGCAGACTCGAGCGTCTCGAGCATGTATAACATGGCGTCGCTCTCCATGCCTCCCAACCTCTCCGCTGGCAGCGCTGATACGCCTTCGGACGCAACAAGCCTCCGTGCCGACATGGTCCACCCTCTCGGCACCGTACCGTCCAGCGTGTCCAGCGTGTCCAACGTTGAAGACATCGTGGACCTCGGCGGCGCAGCCAAGGACACCGTCTCGACGCCCCAACTCAGCCCTGCTAGCTTCGGGTCGCAACCTTCGCCCCTCTTGCCCAACAACACGCTCACCGGCTACCACAGCAACATCGCCACCGATCACGCGCAGCATCTCGCCGACCTGGTCAAGACCAGTACGCTCCTGAATGCCGGCCATCCTGGTCCTCGATCGCTCGCATCCAGCCTCAGCCGTTCCGTCCTCAATGTCGATGCCATCGGTAGGCCCGACGCTGTCCTGGCCGAGCCCTCGACCTCGATGCATGCTCGAACAAAGGGTCTCACCATCCAACAGAGACGTCGTCTTAGCCACGTCGAGCAATCGAACACAGCTGCCCCCGCCGAACCCAGTGCGCAGCAAACAAGCCCATCCGTCGCACGAGCAACTGCCTCCGGCCGCCGTCGCCAGGACTCGGCCCCGGATCCGATCCTGCCCCCTCTCGGTTCTTCGCCCGAGATGCCCAGGACGCCACTGCAGAAGCCCCGTCGCGCCCATCGCGCCTCGATCAGCGGCCTCGAGTCCACCGCCCCGTGGGCAGCAGCCGATCTGCCCCGTGCCGCCGACAGCGCAGAGACGTGGAGCGACGCCGTAGTCACCAACTCGCACGACCTCGTCTTTGTGCTTTCCTTGAAGGGCACCGTGCTCTACATGTCGCCTTCGGTGCATCGCATCCTCGGCTTCCATCCCGAGGAGATCATCGGCCGTCCTCTCGTCGACTTTAGCCACCCGGCCGACGTCGGTCCTTTCTCGCGCGAGCTCAAAGAGGCCATCACGCTGCCCAACGGCGACGACGAAAGCTCGGATTGCGAGAACACCACGGCGGTCAAAGCTCATCGACGTGTCGACCTCATCATGCGCATGGCGTGCAAGGACGGCACCTTCAGTCTCATCGAGACCACCGGTCGCGTCTCGGTCGACCCGCCCAAGCATCGCAAGGTGGTTGTGTGCTCGGGTCGACCGCACCCCATCCCGATGCTGCCATGGAACGACGTGCGCCAGGATCTGCTCACCTCGGAGCTCTCAGCCTGGCTCAAGATCTCGCACAATGGCATCTTCCTCGGCGCCACCGGTCCGATCCAGCAGATCCTGGGCATCGAAGATATCAACCTGCTCGGAAGGCACGTGCGTGATCTGCCCATGGTGACGAGCTCGTCGGATCTGCTCGATGCGCTCCGCTCCGGCCGCTCCATCTCGGTGCAGGACCACTACCAAGATCTCGGCTCCGCGCAAAAGGCCCCGGTCAAACTCACCGTCTACCCGTGGACATCCAACGGTCGATCGCACTCGGTCTCGTTTGTTCACGTTCAGCAGCAGCCGCAGTTGCCCGAGACGGCCGCAGGCACACCTTCGCAGTTCAAGTCGCCCTTGTCGACTGCTTCCACTGTGCCGGCCAAGCGCAAAGCATCCGAACGCGAGCTGCAGGAGCAGCAGAATGGCAGCGGCTCGCTGAGCGGCTCGGCGTTCCAGGCGAATGGCACGTCGATGCCCGTCATGACGGCCAACGATGCGGCGTCGACCGTGTTTTCGGAGCTGACGGGCTTCCACAGCGGCTCGTGGCTCATCGAGATGCAGAAGCTGCACAATGCCAACCGCAGGCTGCGCCACGAACTCACGGCGCTGCGCAAGAGGTCGTCGCATGCCTCGACCGAGATGCACGTCGCTGCGTGCTAAGTTTGCCGCGCACTCTCCAAACCTTCTGGGCGACGTTATGGACACTCGACGCAGTCGCTCCGGCCCCCCCAAAATCTTCCTGATCGCGGAAATTGTCTCTTTCTCCTTGGTCCCCACCGTTTGTCGCTCCTTTCGTCGTCACCGTTTTTCTTCGTCAGTCGTCATTGTTTATCGTCTCCTTTCTTCGTTGCTCGTACTTTGTTTATGGAACTTCTTGTATGATAGTCTCGTCCCGCCACTGTGCATATACAAATGCTCGTCTACGTCTTTTTGCGATTGGGTGAAAGAGCCACGGGTTGTTTGAGGAGGTGTGTGAGGGATGTGGCGCTGGATTCGTGGCTCGAATGAGTGGCTGACACGTGCAGCCACGAAGACTGGCGCTTCTGGTCGCGAGGGCAGCATACGACGCTTGTCTGGGGGCGCGAAAGATAGTATAAGGCGATGCATTCCGATTGTATAAAAATGACTAGCATAAAGAGAGTGTGTTTGCGGTGCTAGAGTGGCTAGAGGCCGTCATCCCAGACGCCTCTAGTGGATCTGTTTTCGGCGAGCTGGGTGCGGAGGACGGCCAATCTGGAACGGTAGTCGTCGTGGTTGACATAGGCGCCGCAGAGGCGTCTATTGCCCACAAAGGCGGCACGACCGTGGAGGACGCGGTGGTTGTCAAAGATGAGCGGGGTGCCGGGCTTGAGTTGCACGCGATACTCGCCCTCGGGATTGGTGAGGATGGCGTTCCACTTTGTGAGCGCGTCGTAGAACGGTTCGACATCGTCGGCGTCGATGCGCAGCACCGAGCGATCGTCGTTGTTGTACCGAACCAGCACGAGCTCGCCCGTTGCCTCGTCGTGCTGCAGGATGGGATAGCCGCCATCAAGGAGTGGGCGGATCATGGTATTTTCGTCGCCGGCCGAGTGCGTGCGGATCCGCACCCTACTGAGCGTATCGTACGCCTCCGGGTGAACGTCCTTAAGCACCGCTGCAGCCAGGAAGCCATCGACCAGCAGCGATTCTCCACCACTAGGACCCTTGGTCCCGCTTGCGGAGGTTTTCGACGCCGTGTGACTGAGCAGGTGGAACATCTGCAGCCCAGCGGGATCGGTGAAGTAGGTCGTATCCGTGTGTGCCTGCAGTGCCAGGTCGGTGTAGGCCGTATCGCCATGCGCAAGGTCCGAGGTAAAGTCCCAGAAACCGCCGTAGTGCGTCTCGCGGATGAAGGCGATGCGGCGAATGAGCGCCTCCGTATCCGTCGGTGTGGGCGGCACACCCGAAACGAATGCAAATCCATACTGTGCCTGAATAGCCACACGCAACCTTTTCGTCAGCAAATTAAGCTCAAGCCGAGGCATGAGAGTGGTGGGGAGCAAACTTACGATTTTGGTGACCCACTTGAGCACGCCCTCGTCGGAACCCATGACCTCGTCGTACCTGACTGTCGGAGGGGCCGAGCCGATGCCTTTGCCCCAAAGCACCTTTTCGATGCCCTTGAGGCCTGTGTCGTCGCTGGCTGCGGTGACGGGGTCGGAGAGCAGTGGCGAATACGAGTTGCGCATGAGCCATCGCCATGGATACAGCGACGGATGCTGTGGACCCGCAGCGCTTTCTCCTGCCGCCTCCTCTGTACCCTGTGCTGGTTCGGGTGCTGCGGGCTGAGCAGCTCGTTCCGAAGGCAGCAAAGGCCAGTGCACCAGCAACCCTTCTGTCGTTGCTTCGGCCGAGATGGGCTGTGCGTCGGGTGCGATCTCAAACGTATTCAGCAGACGCTGCTTGGTAGTTGGGTGGTAGCACTGTGGACAGCGGCAGTGATCGCGTAGCCAGATGTTGTGGAACTTGCTCGTGATGCCGCTTGCCCACGTGATGTACACTGCGCGCGACTTGGCGTCCGTTGTGACACCCGGCACTGCAGGCCCACCGTCGCTGTAACTCGCCGAGGCACTCGACGACGCTGTGGGCGCAGCCGGCTTTGCTGCGGCTTCGGCACGGCTTGCGCGCGAGGTGGACAGCAGACGCCCGATCGATACGCTGTGTGATGGCACAGACGATGCGATGGCCGGGCGGCATGGTGTGATGACGGAACGTGCCGAAGCGCGGGTGAGCCGTTTCGGAAGCGCCGAAACGACGCGTGGGAGCGGACGATACATGGAGCAGAGGTGGCGCCGGCTGTCGGATCGGTCCGGCTGATGGAGCAAGGGCGGTGCGGTAGGTGATGGTGGAAATGTCGAGGCGGTGGTCGGGATGCCCGTCGCCAAACGGGCCGTTCCCGAGTGGACGCACGCTGACGCGCTCCAAGACCGCCATCTCCACCCCTTCCAACCCCGCCCACAGCCCCTTTCACACGATCCGCCCCTTGCAATCTAACAATTTTCGCCTCGCCGCCAACCTCCCTCCTCTTCCTCACGCCGGAAATGCAAGGCATCGCTATCGAAGGCACGGCAGATGGCTTTGTGCAGTATCTGGTTGTAGATCACTCGTTCAGCTGCCCGAGATTCGCGAGTAAGACCCGTTTTTGACCTGCATTTCAATCCACCGAGCAACGACTGTCAGCTTAGTGCCGGAATCGACTGTGGCGGGGCAGGTGATACTCACGCTGAACGTCCTGCAGGGAGGTCTTGGCGTCCAGGTTGGGGAAGAATGCATGCTGGCCATGCGCGTGCGCGATGAGTGGCGCCTCGAGCGGTGTTGCGATGGCATTGTACACCTTCTGTCGACGCAGAAGCAACGATGTGAGCAAATGCTTGATATCGGCATGTCTCTCTCCTGTGAGCAGGTCACTTACAGCGTCCGAAGGTAGTGTCTTGAGCTCTGATTCGAGAACCTGCAGCGTTTGAAGCTGAGCACGATCCGACACCGTTGCGCAGCGATAAAGGTAGGAGGAACGCAAGTGTCAGTTAGCCCTTGCTTCAACCACACCATGCCGTGTCAGGCTTACCTGCTTCTGCAGCTCCTCCTGCCGCCTGCTCGCTGCAGCGGCCTCTGTTGGGTCTGCCATTGTCAGAACCAGCGTCGCGGAACAAAGGTAGCAAGGTGAGCGCTGATCGTGATGGTTTTGGCGCAGCAAACCTCCACTTCTGAACCGCGCTGTTTGGTCCTGCGCGGCGAGCATCGCGGGGATATAGGACGCGCAATTCGAGCCGGCGGGCACAAGTGAGGTTGTGTGATGTAGAGGTTTAGCATTCCAGATTTTGAGGCTTCCGCCCAGCGGGTTCATTCGAAATTTCTGGCCACCTGGGTTCGACTCCCAGCACGACCATGATTTTGGCTGCTTTTTACCGTCAGGCTCAGACTCATGCATGTGGTGGAGGTCATGCAAGCTTCGTCGACGCTCGAAGGATTGTGTGCGACCACGGCAACCCATTGGAACGTCGTTCGGCTCGTCAGGGAAGGTGGCAGAGAGGGCGGCAGCGGCCTTGCATGAGTGAGCACAAAGGGTCCCGGTCCGTAAGCATTATTTTCGGAGAATCGGCTTGGAAAATCCGGCGCAACCGCCGTCACAACGCAGCGACGCACGTCCTTTTGAAACGCGCATCCTGCAGCTACTCGTGCAGGGGGTGACGGACCGCACCCACTTCACCGCTTCACCACATCCTTCTCGTCACCGTCGCCCGCATTCATCGCGGCTACGCCTTCCACGTTCGCCTTGAGCACACCTCGACCACTCAGCCATGGCGACTCTCACCACCTAGACGGCTTCGTCGGCCAACTCTTGCTCTCTCTTGGCCTCACCATGGCGTCCTCTCTGCCGGCCATGGGTGCGACTTCGACGGACAGCACATCGAGTCCTTGGAGGTTCGTCTGGGCATTCCTCGTCGGCCTCTTGGCCACAGCCCTCTTCTTCCGCTCCGTCTTGCCACGCCTACCGCGCATCCTCTTCCGCGGCAAGCTTCGCATCAGGCGAGCGGGCATCCGTGGCATCCGAGGCATCGAGTACCGCTCCAAGGGATTCCACAATGACTCGGCCGCCTTCTCCAGACACGAGGATCAGCTCGAACTCAAAGTGCAGCGCATCTACGCCTCCTACCACCTGCCCTACTTCCTCTGCAGAGCCCAGGACCAACCCAGTGTCGTCCCGCGCAAGAGCAGCGCCATCATCACCATTCATGTCCAAGGAGTCGGCGTACGTATTCCTCGCTCTTCCCACCACAAGCACCACCACAAACATGCCCAGCAACCACCAAAGCATCGAGAGCATGCAACAAGCCCTGCTCACAGCCCTGCGGCCTTGTCTTGGGAGCAGCAGGAAGAGCTCAGGCTCCAAAGGCTCATGAGCAGCCCCTCCTTGTCACCAACAGCCGAAGCGCCTGCCTCGCTCCACCTTCTCCCATCCCCGACACATGCTTCCGCGCATCTCGATCACCAGCTACATCCACCCGCCCCACCACCTGGCTCGGGCCTCTACCTCACTTTCCATCGGGCTGGCCTCATGTCCCTCCATTCGGTCCTCAGCCTTGCCTCGTGGTTCCGCACCTCGGTCATCCCACGCATCACGAGCCTCGTGCTCCGTGCTTTCCGCGCCGCACTCTACCTGCTCACCTCGAGCATTCCCGTCCTCACCTCCCTCGTCTCCGTCGAAATCGACCGCATCGAGGTGTACGTTCAGGAGGCAGAAGCAGTCGCCCGCATCGGCAGAGCAGGTCTTACCTTCTCCATGTCTCCTGGCTCCGCCACCGACGCCGATAGAAGCAAGTCAGCATCCAACGAAAATGCCGCCGCCGATCGTGCCTCGCCAAGCACCTTCTTTGATGCTATGCGAATGATGCCCACCCGAATGGGCTCCGGCGCCCGCGGCGTCGCCAGCTACCTCGTCGCTGGCATGTCTCCCAGCTCCGTCAAGGCACACATCCGCGTCGACAGCATCGAACTGTTCGAAGCCAACTTCAAGCCTTCTGCCAAGTCCAATCCCAACTCCAGGGTCAGCTCGCGCCGCAACAGTGACGCCGCTTCTTCCAGATCACCAGCTCGCGCAACCTCTCCTTCCTACGCAGAATCTGGGCCCTTTTCGCCCAGTCAGTCTGACGCTGCCATGGACACCACCCAGGACGATCCATCGCTCCCGATCGACGACAGCATCGACTCCGGCTATCGGCAAAGAGGCCCTCCGCGAAGACGCAGCAACAGTGCCTCCCGCTTGTCCAGAATGTCCTCCACCTCTCTCCGCGGCTTTGCTGACCGATGGGCAGATTGGGCTCTCGAGCCTCTTGTCGACTCAGACTTCCATGCCGATTCAGGCTGGACTCGCAAACATCTGTCAGACGACTTCCCCTCGGACAAGTTGCAGACCATCCCAACCAGCGCCAGAATCCTCTCCATCAACGGCGTCACTGAGCTCACCGCCAGCATCCTCATGGGCTCCAACCTCGCTCTTGGTGGCGACAAGACGCTGTCGGCAAAGCTCGCCCTTGGAGCCGCTGTTCTTCGACTCGATGCGGCACATCGCGCCTTGCGCGTCGTAGACGGTCGCAAGTCGCATGAAACAAACTTTGCCAACGCACCCGGAGGCGGTCAAAAAGGCACGCATCCGCCACATCCGCGTCATCCCCGGCCACCAGGCATGCGTCACAGCTCGCCAGCAGCCACTGCTCTTCACATGATCTCGTCTCTATCGCTCTCCCTACCCTCCGTCCGTGTCATGGCGTCTTCCGAGACCATGTTGCTGGCAACAGCTCCGCACACGGAGGAAATGGGTCAAGATTCGAATGCTGCTAGCTCGCCACCCGCTAGGCAATTCGCTTTAAACCTCGCCGGCTTTTCCTTCGATCTCAAGCACAGCGATCCCAGAGACACCATCCATCGCCGCTGGCTCGGCACCTGTGGCCTAGCGAAGAAGAAGTCAGCAGGAAGACCGAATCGATCCAAGAAGACAAGCGCGAACGACAAGTCGGCGGATCAAAAGCACAATCTCGCGGCCTCCCCTTTTGGATCCGTCGCAATCGACCATCGACGTGTCTTCCTGGTCGACATCAGCCTCGCCAGCCTCGAGGTCCATTGTCGAGAGCATGCGCGCAGTCAAGGCTCGCGTTTGCTGTTTGTTGGCGACCTCTCGGTTGAGTCGCGATCGTCCTGGACGCCGTTCGGCCTGCTCGCCTCGTGCCCCGAGTCGGCACGCATGCTTCTGTCGGGCGACCCGAACGAGCATGTCGCTGCGGTCGAAACCTCGGTCGGTGGTGTCGAGAGCAACGTCACCTTGGAAGACATCACGGCTCTGATTCAGATCGCAAACGAAGTGAATCGTCAAAGACAGGCAATGCGCAGCGCGTCGGCGTCGGATAAGCCTCGGCGTCCAAGAGCAGGCGGCAGAGGCGTTCCCAGACTGCCGAGGATCGCAGCAGGACTCCACATCAAGCGCATCTCTCTTGTGCTCGATGCCAGTTGTCGTTCACAAGCAGAAAAGAGGACGCCGCGCTTCAGCAAGGACGATGGGCCTTGCTCGAGGCAGCTCATCTTGTCCGTTCCAAACATCGACTTCATGTTTTTCGGAGAGTACCGTGACGAGTATGTCAAGCGCCCGATTGCCGAGAAACGCGCTGCCTACAAGGCTCTCAAGGCCGACACTCTCGAGTGGCCCATCAGCGGCAAGGAAATGTGCAAGGCAGTAGGCAAGGCCAAGAAAGAGCCCATGCGGAGCCCGCAAGTGTCGGTGGCGACTTTGACAGCGGAGCCAGAGGCCGTCACGCCCGGCCTGTCCGAGCCAGAGCAGCAGCGATACAACGAGACCAATCTGACCATGGAGGAGACACTTAGACGGATGCAAGAGTTGCAGCAGCACAAACCATCTCGAGCGGACAAAGCGCCAGCCACAGCGCGGCGCCCATCGATACGCGACGCCATGTCCAAGACCGGCAAGGTTCGGCTGCCCGGATACACCCGCAAGTCTTCCATGGCCGCCGAGACCAGGTTCAACCTGCGCTATCAGTTCGAGACATGCCTGGCCGTCGATGCCGTCGAGCTCTTCCTCTCGCTGAATTCAGCGGCGAGCTCAGCCAAGGGCCGCTTTGTGCGACCGGCATCAGCAACAACTCAGTCCTCGCCATCCCGCGGCACTTCGCAGCATCATTTGCTAGCCATGCACAGCTTCGAGGTGCACGGCCTGGGACGCGTGCCCGGCAATGCTGAGCCACGTGGCTCGGCGCTGTGCGACGAACAAATTTCGCTGTCTGCCGCCGATGCCGTCGCCGAATTCCGCGCGAACATCGAAGACGTCGACATTGAAGCATGGCAGCCGCGTGCGCTTGATACATACGCAGACATCGCCGCCACCATTGTGCGCGCAAAGCAAGAGAGCACGATGGCCGGCAGAGAAGGCCAAACTGACGGCGTTGCGAGCGACGCGATGCGAAATCATCCAAAGTCGGTGCACGAGCCCAAGCCGCTAGTCGAGCGTCTTCCTGGTGGATTGGCGCTCTACATCTCGATCGGACGCACAATTGCACACCTTGGCGGTCCCGATCATCGCATCGAGGATGATGTCGCCCGTGGCGTTGGTTTCGAGGCCGAGCGGATCGTGCTCGAGTATGCAGCCGTCACCGAGACGAAAACGAACGCCTCGACCCTAAAAACCAACTGGGGTGCTCGTACTGCCCTCGAGCTCTCTGAGGATCTACAACTGCAAGCGGTGTCGCTCGCCACTCGGCACGGCCGTGTCGGTCTGGCGCGTGTCGTTCTGCACGAGGCAGGCTTCTTCCCGATCCTAGACGCCTCGCTGGCCACACGACAACACACGGAGGGCACCGCCTCGGAACCCTTTGCGCGCGCCAAAGCGCAAGCCGGCCGAGCTGCCAAGAAGGCATCAGAGGGCGAGACGCTTGAACGCCCAGCTACTTCGCTGCTGGCTGAAGGCATTTGGAACTTCGACAAGAGCGATGAGCGCGTTCATCAGTCGACGCAGCATCGGCCAAGATTCCGCCAGCAGGATCGCAGTAACTTTATCTTGTTCTTGCCGTACGCTGCCGTCAAGGCGGTCGTCCGCCCTCCTCACGCCGAAAATAAGGCAGGGCTAGCTGGTACGAGCGAGGACGAAGTGTTCGTCACGACGGAGAATACCAACCTGCTCGCGTTCAAGATCGATATACTGCACACCTACTGCATTCTGCTGGCACTCGCTACGTTCAAGGACCTAGCACAGAGCGCCCGCAGACCGGATGTCGGCCTGGGCACCACCAAGCAGGAAGGCACGTCAGCGCATACTCCGGTCCGCCATCACCGTCCGAGTTTCTCATGCCGATTCGACATCAAGGAGGTCCACACCTTTGTGACGCTGCCAAGGGCCGTGCAAATCTTCATCCGCGTACGAAGGCTAGAGGTGCGATCCAATCCGCAAGACGGTCTCGCAGTCTCTATCGAGACCGCCATGGGTGCCGTGGAAAGTCCGAAGCAGATCAAAGGTGACGCATGGGAGGAAGCAGTGCGACTGCGCGATTGGAAAGTGATGCTCCCTCCCAAGCGCTCCGAAGGCAAGGTTCAGATCAAGGTCAACGGAGATGCTGCACTCATCCGCATTCCGTATGGGTACGCCGTCAATCCGATCATCGATAACACGTCGGTGGCCATCAAGGCGACCAAGCAGATCGTCCATCAGTTCCTCAAGAGCCGGGATGACTCGATCATCACGCCGTACGCCGAGGAACCCAAACTGCTCCCGGATATCGACATCAACATCCGTGTGCTTACTCTCGAGGCGCAGGACGACCCCTTTGAAACCAAGCTTAACCTCATCTGGCGCGCTGGTCTCGCAGAGAATTCAGCGCGCGACGAGCGCGAGTCTGCGTTTGCAGCAAAAGCGGAGGAGTTGGGAGCTACCAAAATGCCACACAGTAGCACCTCTTTCCGCTCGGGCCGGAGCAATGTCAGCCTCGGATCGTCCATCGCATCGGCAGACAGCGATTCCGAGGATGCGTCTAGCTTCACGTCGCACGACACGCGCTTCACAGCCTCCAAGCAGCAGCACGTCAGCTACGAGGAGGCGAGGATGGCGCTCGACGCCTTCAAC
Source organism: Moesziomyces antarcticus (assembly GCF_000747765.1). Lineage (NCBI taxonomy): Eukaryota > Fungi > Basidiomycota > Ustilaginomycetes > Ustilaginales > Ustilaginaceae > Moesziomyces > Moesziomyces antarcticus. The sequence continues at coordinate 630,870 of NW_014639002.1, forward strand.
TCTTCGAGCTGGGTGCGTCGCTACACGAACGCGCGCTCTGAGCAAATCCGCCGTCAAGAGGCGGTACTGAAGAACATCTATGGCCGCTTTCCCCTCTCGCGGAGTCACGACGAGCTGCCGATCAACGTGCTGCCGATCGGCAAAGCCGCGCCCCTCGTGCGCTCGACCATGTATCGAGTCGGCCTCAAAGTCGGCCAGGCGCACTTCCCCATCGATCAGTTGCGCGACTTCATCCACGAAAAGGGCGCTGGAATACCGAAGGACACGCCGTTTTCGCTGCTGGTTCCCCTGCATATCAAGTGGGAAATGGAGGAGTGGCGCGTCACGCTGCGCGACTACCCGATGCCACTGTTGCACGTGCCACCCACGCATCGATCCGAGAGCGACGCACGCAAAGCGTGGTGCTTCGAAGGCGACATTGTGATCGCCGAGCAGCTGGGCGGGCCCGAGTCGATTCGACACGTGCCGGCTGTGATTGTTCCGGCAGCCACCGGTCGTCCTGACGCGGTCGAGTACGGCATTGTGATCCCCAAGGTGGCCATGCCGGTCAAGACGTACGGCACGCCGACGGTGCGGCTGCGTACGCCGTTTCCGACGAGGCTGGTGTGGGGACAATCGATCCAGCCGACCATCCAGGATGTCATGCGCGTCATCGATGGCATCACACCACCGCCGCACGACCCGTCGCCCAAGCTTGGATTCTGGGACAAGCTGCCATTAATCCTCCATGGTCACCTCAATATCAAGCTTGAGGACGAAGGCGGCTTCAACATCCATCTCAAGGGCGGCCGCGATCCGTACGGCATCCAGGGTCAAGACGCAGGTTGGGTCAAGTCCTGGAAAGGCGGGGTCGAGATCCGCATCGGCTACGACAATCCGCAAAAGGAAGTCTTCCAAATCCTAAGCCACGAGTACGTGCTCGCGGTGCCGGATCTGACTGACTACGTCGACCATGCTGCCACAGGTATCCTGGGCGGCGATCAGCATGGCAACAGTCAGCAATCGTCCCGCGACGGCGAGGAGAGCTATCACGACTCGTACGATCGCAAGTCGCTTGGCGCTTCGTTCACCTCGAGCATGCATCGATACATGAAGGATCCTACCTTCCGCAAGATCGTCATCAAGCTCACCAACGGCGTGCGCTGGGGCGCTGGCCTGCATGGCGAGCGCACGTGCGACGACGAGACTTGTCCGAGACGGCCCAAGTGCAAGGGCGAGCCGTTTTATCGCGAGTGCCGCATCTTTGAGCGCATCGATCACTGGAAAGTGGTGACCAAGACGCGCGAGCACTTCGATTCGCTGCCGGAAGACGAGCGGCGCGACTCGTATCGCGGATGGAGGTCGCATCACCTGCATTTCTCGCTGTCCGTTTTCTCGCCCAAGAACGGCATCTCGAGCTATGGCGGCCAGCAGAAGCATGCTTCGCGCCTCGACGCGGTCAACAACTTCTACTTCACTCCGCTGGCCTGGGCACATTTCTGGGCGTGGATGAGGCTGTTCAACAGTGCGATGAGCTTGCCTATCCGCACAGGACAGCTTTTCCCCGAATCACCCCCTCCGTCGCCGAAGTTCGGCCGCTTCCTTGGGACGATCAAGTATCGCATCGATCTCGAGCCGCTCTTCATCACCCATCAGTACCGACAGTTCAACAAGGAGGACTGGGCGAGGGGTCTTCGCACGCATGTCGGCATCAAGGCGCGCATCAATGCGTTCACCTTGGACATGCACCAGCGGCAGCAAGAGATGGTCAAGGAGCGGCCCGAGCTCGGAGAGCCGCGCATCGTCTTCCACAAGCCCTTCTACGAGGCCGAGGTGAGCTGCGAGTCGATCGACCTCAAGACCTTCGCCGCACAGATGCGCGACGACTGCGAGATCCCCTCTGTCATGGACGAGCAGGAGGTTGGCGAGAGCATCTTCGACGACCTGTTTGCTCAAGATGTGCCCATCTCCGATGACGAGCTGGAGTGGGTTGATATGAACGATCTGGTCGAGCTGGACTCGCAGGCGATCAAGGATCCGTCGCCCAAGATCCGCATGTACCCGGCCATGGTGTGTCCGCAGTTCAACTATTATCGCAAGGTGGACTCGAAGCGCGAGCGGCGCGCAAAGGAGACGCAGAAGCGGGCGGCGAACGGCAAGAGGAGTCGCGAGCAGGGTGCCGATCTCGAGGAGCTGCTCAGCAAGCTCGAGCGCAGCAAGTTCGGCAGCGAGAAGAGCCACGTCTGCATGGTCGGCCAAAACGACAAGCCGTACGGCATTCAGCGCAAGATCGCCCAGGACAGGCTCAAGACGATTCGCAGCGAGATCGATCGGGTACTCAACTCGAGCGACGACGGCAGCGCAGAGTCACAGAGTCATTCGGAGGGCGTCGATGATCAGCAGGAAAGGCTCAACGAGCTGCACGGCCGCGAAAGAATCCTCAGTGGCTTCATCGCGCATCTCGGACGATTGCAGGAAGACACAGACCGCATCGAGCGGGCCAAGGCAGAAGGGATTCCGGCGCCAAAGCGATCGGGCACCATCGATCGCAACTTTACGCTCAACGCGACCGATCTTGCGTCTCTCTATCGCGATCTCGGGATGTTTGACAATCGCTACATCGCGCATAATCCGACGCTTTTCTTCAGCAACACGACGCGCACGCTGCTGCTCAAGTACTACTACAGCTCGCGGATGAGGCGAGGATATGCGCACCATATGACGGCGACGGCGGTGCGGTACATCCGCGAGCTGCTCAAGAAGAAGGACAAGGCAGGTCGCCCATCAGCTACGAAGATGAATGACTACCTCGACGCGGGTCGAAGCACGCAGCACTTGACACCAAGCACCGAGGGTGCCAATGGCCTTGACATCCTGCACGAGATGCTCGATGACATGATCAACCACATGCGTGGCAAGGACGGCTACAGCAAATCGGGCTGGGGCACCCGAAACGAGGGAGAAGAGGACGAAGGCTTGGAGGCAGGCATGCGCCCCACGGACGGCATCTCGGACGATTTCAACGTGGCCAAGAGCAACGTCTGTGTGCTACTCAAGCCGCAGATCGTGCTGCGCAGCGATGTGGACGACAACTCGACCGTGATCGTCTCGGCGCTCCGCACGAGGCTGCAGAACTATACGGTCCAAGACGAAAGCTGTGCGGAAGACTCGGTCAACGCGACCGTGCTCCGAAGGAACTTCTTCGCGCTCGACAGTCTGCAATGCTGGCATCCGAACGCGCGCTCCAAGTCGACCTACTTGGTGGAAGCGCGCGCCGACAGGCACGGCTTTGTTGCTCTGCCTCTCGAGGCGCTCGTCGACATGCATGGCCAGTGCCGCGACTTTGAACGCATTGTCCCGCACACCAACGCCAGCATGTACTACGACAAGTTCAACAAGCTGCGTCTGTCTGATTCGTCGCGCTCCGTCTCGACATTCCGTAAAGACGGCAAGCCGGTGCAGGACCACCTCCACCATCACATGGACATGATCCTCCTCAATTGTCCACGCTTTTCGGTGTCTGCCAACAGCGAGCACTTTGCGGCGTTGTACAATGTGGTGACGGACTTGATCTTGTACCGCGACCCGGCGCATCGCGATCATGCCAAGCGGTTGGAGGAGATGATGTTCAGCTACGACTTCACGGATGTCTCTGGGCTCGCAGACATTGTCACAGCACTGCAGGTGCGCATTCGCGAAGCGCAGGCGCTCATCGAGCAGTACCGCGCCGTTGCAGATCGTCTGAACGAGCGTGGGCGCACCGAATACGTCGCGGTCCTCCGCGATGTGCTTGAGCTGGTCACCGAGCTCAATCTCATCATGGAGGCCATCACCACGTCGCAGGACAGCAAGGGCGGCGCGGACCGCGAGAAGAAATCAGCACTCCGGTTCATGACGCAGGCGCAGGAGGTCGCCTGGAATATGATCGGCGACGAGGCGGGCGAGCTCGTGACCAAGCTTGCTCTGCGCGGCATCAGCTTTTCGTGGCTCAACAAGGCAGACAATTCGGCTGCGAACACGCTCGCCATCCAGGACCTGCAGGCGCTCAGCGTCGATCCCGACGCCATGTTTGCCGAGATCATCGCCAAGTATCTGCGCGCCCCGGACCATCCGATGGCCAAGGAAGGGCGCTTCCTCGATGCCATGTGGAGCGTGCTTCCGCCGGTGGGAGGAATCTCGATCGTCGACATGTTCGAGTTCAACTTGCACCCGGTCAAGATCCAGATCGAGCTGGTGGTGGGCCGCAAGATCATGGACTACATCTTCGGCACAAAGCGACAGCGAGAGAAGCAGGAGGAGGAGCAGAAACGGCTCGAAGATCAGACGAGACGGCAGGAGAAGGCGATTGCAAAGAAGAAGTCGCCTCTGGCACGGTTGTTAGGGGGCAGGAAAAACCTGACGGGTTCAGCGTCGTCGCAGACGTCGAGAAGGCCGAGCACGAATGCGAGCTCACGAAACGCCTCGACGGTCGACCTGGCATCGCGCAATGCGTCGAGCACGGATCTGCTGTCGGTCGGCCGACCCTCGTCCGACGGGTCGCGCGAGGACGATGCAGACAGCGTTTCGGGCCGCACTCGTGTTGCGACGGGTGGGATCAGCACGGGAACGGCCAAGGCGTCGCTCAAGTCGCGCCCAGGCACGCCAGCGAGCGGCAGGGATGCAGGATCGGACGACGAGCGGCGCGGCGACCAGTTTGCCATTGCGCAGCGCAATGCGGCCGAGATGCGCTCGCGGGCCTCGGCATACCGCACCTTTGTGTACGTCAAGATCTCGCAGACCATCTTCTGCTTGTCCTACAAGGGCGAGAAGGAAAAGTCGATCACAGATCTGTACGACCTCGTCTTCCGCACGCCCAACTTCGAGTACCACAACAGCACGTTTGGATATGTTGACCTGGCGGACACCTTCAAGAAGGACGTGTTCAAGGCAGCCTGGAACCAAAAGTCGACGTTGCTGCGCGATATCATCACGCACCGGCCGAACCGCAAGCGCAATGCGATCGAGAGCATCCGTGCCATCAGACAGGCGTCCAAGGCAAGGGAGTCGCTTGCGCCGTTGGACATTGCGGTCGAGCCGCCAACGCCAGCGGGGCGGTCGTCGTTTGACGGAAGCAGCCATCTAGTGGAGTCTCCCACGGACACATTCAGCTATCGCGGCGGAGAGGCGTACGGGGATGATGGACAGAGTATCGACAGCCAGGCGCTCGAAGCGGACGACGATGGCGATGGCAGCCGATCGGAGGAAGGATTGCAGCGGCCGGAGCACGTGCGACAAGGAACCGGTCAGACGCTCGCGGGCCAGATCCGCGACGAGTGGGGCCGAAACAACGAGCTGGAAGCAGCGGCTCAAGCCAGCACGCCCTCGTTGGCGTCGAGCGACGAGCGGCGCGACTCGGTTGGCGAAGTCGACGCCATGCTCCACCTCCACACCCCACGACGCGAAAGCGCCGATCCCGAGCCGAGCCGGCGATTCCCCGGACTGCGAAGGCTCAGCTTTGGCGGAGACTCGCCTGCGACCGAGCGCGGAGAGGCGCTATCGATGGCGTCTGCCGGCTCGTCGCCCTACCTCCAGCTCCCGCCAGGTGCCGCATCGAGACGAGCGAGCCTCGCGAGCAACAGGTCGCACTCACCGTCGTTCAAGCTGAACAAGCTCCTGCCAAGGTCGTTGAGGAGGGGAGCGTCGACGTCGGCGCCAGGAAGGAACGGAACGAGCCCGGCGGATGAGGAGCAACACATGCAGAGGGCGACGTCGTCCGACTATTCGGCGAGCATTCGCAGCACGCACTAGTGGCACACTTGCAATGGATGAATGGTTTTTGTAGACTCGATGAGAGTGCCCTGCAGCGTCGTGAGGCAGGAGAAGAGAGAAGAGTGTCGGTGGGAACAACCTCATTGGTGGGGCTCGTTAAAGGTTAGGCGGTCCCACTTTTGGAATGCGTGCGGTGTTGCGCTCAACCGTATCCTCTTCTTCACTTGTGTGCGTCGTTTAGCTATCCTCTTTGGCAATTGTATGCGTCGTTTCGCAAGATCATATGCGTCGCTTGTATCTGTGGGACCGCAACTGCCCAGAACAATCTCGTCGCTGCACACGATCAACCTCGTCGTTACGGGGCAACTGCATCGAGGCTGACAAGATGTTCTGGAAGCTGCTCAGCTTGTTCGCTAGAGCTTCTTTATCAGCAACACGATATCCCCTGTGGCATCAGTATGCGTCGCTTTGCTAGACCATATGCGTCGCTTTCATTTGCGAGAAGTGCAACCATAAGATCAACCTCGCCGCTGCTCTGGACCAATCTCGTCATTGTGTCACTCGTCCACATCTAGATCGCCCGCTTCACGGCTTACCTTCCAACCTCCATCACCTCCGCGCTCAATGCACAAAGCACCTGGTCACGGTCCTCTGCTTCATGAGGGGCAACGTTGTCTTGGTTCTGATGCAACACACGCTGCGTCGAGTGACCAGAAGCTGTCTGTTTTAAGTACAGCGTGTTTCCGATGATGAAGCTATATGGCGGCGAGCCAAGCCGAGCAGCTCCACGAACAATTTGCCCGTCACACTGTCTTTGCTCAGCTCGTTAGGCGACGTGGTTTAGCCAGTGCAGCGGCGAGGTTGTTTTGTGCAACTTAGGCCCCTAAGGTGAAAGTGGTGCATCTGGTCTAGCGAAACAACACTCGGATTCAATCGAGACACCTTTGGCGCGAAGCCGACAAGGCGCAACGGGCTGCGATGAGGGCAGAGGCGGCGGTGGTCTTTAGAGACGCCGGGAAGCGGTGACGTTTAACCCAATGTGGACGAGTGAAAGGACGACGAGGAAGCCGCACATATGAAAGCGACGCATGTGGTGCCGCCTCGAGCCACTGTGCACTGCCCGTCTCGTTCGGCCCCTCACTGCCTTTCTTGTCGAATCGCTCCTTGATTCCTGGCTTCGACTCAGACCATCTTGTCCACACGCTTCAGCCTCGAGTGTGACCAGAGTAAAGCATGTTCCAGTGCTTGTGCGGTGTAGAAATACAGTCTTGTGCGTCTATGGAAGCGGGCCTGCTGCGTCTAGGCAGACTGTGCACGCAGGGCGTGCTGGTTGAGGAGCGTATAGATCTCGGCCTCGACCCTATTTCTGTGTAGCTCGATGTCGTCTGCATCGACCACGTCCCCGATAACCGGCTGGTCATCGGCACTGCTGGCGAGCGGGTAATCGGGCCCGTCCGGGCCGAGATGAAACTCAAACTTGGCCGAGTCCTTGCCCTTGGCAAGCACGTCGAGCAGCGACGCGAGCTGCGCATCGTTGTGGTACACGATCGTGGTGGGTTCCGCCTTCTTCTCCACCTCCTCCTGCGCATCCTGCGGCGCAGGGTTGGCGATCTCGAACACATCTTGCTGCACACTCGTCGGCAGTGGCGGCATAGCGTCAAAGCTGAACGACTTCTTGTGTCCGCCCTGCGGCCGCGTGAAGAACGAGCGCGAGTCGTCCGCCGTCAGTCCGGCGGGGGTGCGCCACTCGCTCGCATCCGCCGTCGCATCCAGCGTCGCAAGGTTGGCCGCACTCGCGTCCGAGTTGTGTCGGCTGTGTCGCGGGTCGAGGTCCGAATAGACACTGCCGCGTTCGGCCAGGCCGGCAATCACCTGCCACACCACACTGCCGTCGGCGCGCTCCGTCACCTCGATGTGCCGCCTCGTGGCGCCGGGCGCCATGGACCGCCGCGCGAGCTCACGCGTCTCGGAGCTGGGACTGCCAAACTCGATGTCGTCGCCAGTGTACATGTCGTACAGGCTGCCTGCGTACGAGCTTTCCACCCTGCTTGCACGCTTGGATCCCTCGGCCGTGCCCGAATCTGGATGCAGCGTTTGCCGCGAGCTCAGCGTCGACATGGCCTCTTCCACCCCACCCGCCGGCATCGCGGTGGTGTCGGCAGCAGTGCTCGTATCGCCCGCGCCCGCAGAGGGGAGCGGCTCGTCCTCCGCAGCGAAACGGCGCGACTTGCGGCTCGAGCCAAACATCGATCGCCGGTAGTCGCCCAGCTCGAGCCCGGCGGGGACGATGATCGTACGTCGCACAATCGTGTCGCGCAGCGATTTGCGGGCGTTGGCAACGGACCGTTCGCCATCCTCGACAGGCGCAGAGGCGGCAGCAGTAGCAGCAGCAGGTAGGGTGGTGTCACCGTCCTCGGCCTCGACCGCTTCGCCATTCCACGACGACGGCGGCCGAGGCGTGCGCATCTCGTTCTCTGCTGCTTCCGCCACGAGCCCGGCGGGTGCATCCTCGGCGGCAGCTGCGACGTGCTCCTCACTCGTAGCTGCGGCCTCTTGCGCCTCCACCTCGTGACCGCCTGCTGATGCCTCCTGCTGTACGGCCTCCGCAGCATTCGCCTCGCCGACCTCCATCGGCAGCGAGATGGGCGGAGCCGGCTGGGGGTTTGCAGCCAGGTCCCTAGCACGCTGCTCCGGCGATCGGCCGATGATCGCCGTCGGCATGTAGGCGGCATCGCCGGGAAGAACGACCTCGGACTCGCGCTTGAGCACGATGGGCGTGCGCTTCTTGGATTTGCTGCGCGGCATCGAGGTCGAGTCGATGGGCAGCGTGTAGACGGGCGACGTGGGCGAGCGCAAGCTGCTGCCGCGGTCACTCGACACCGACTTGGGCGACGATACCGACGACAGCGTCCAGGGTGTGGTCCTCTCCAGCGGCAGCGGTGGCAGCACCGGTGTAGGAGCCTGCGGTGGCTGCGGAGGCTGTTGCGCAGTCTCGGCCGCGCGCGCTGCGCTCAGCTGCGGCGGAAACGGCTCGATCGTCGCACCGCCGAACGCCTGGTCGCCATTCTTGCGGCTCTTGATTTTGGAAAACAGCCGCGAGAGGCTGCCTCCATTGGCGCCTCCGTTCATGTACGGATGATTGGGGTGCACACTGCCACGCTCGCCGTTGATCTGCTCGGCTGCAGCGCCATCTGCTCCTCCCTTGATGCCGAAGCTGTCCGACGGACTCGCTTCGTGACCGAACGAGCTCGATCTCCTGCGGTGGAAGTAGCTGCTGCCCTTGCTCACGCTGCCGCCCTGCGATGCCGACGAAGGGCTCGCCTTGGGATGGCCGCGCGAGCCGTCGAGAGCGCCCTGACCCAGGCTGCCCCAGCCAGGCGATCGATTGCTGCGCTTGCTCGTCTTCGACAAACCAGCGGGAATCTCGGGCGTAAGCGCGATTTGGTTGGCATGATCGAGCTTCTGCGTGGTCGAGATGAGCTGCGGCGACGAGATCTGCTTGCTCACCTTCTTGAACGACTTCTTGCGTGAGATGCTCTTGGTGCGGAATGGCGGCGTTGGCATCGAGCCGTCGTCCGTGCCCTTGAGCGCGCGTGTCGCCGCGCTGGTCTGTGCAGCCACGTCATCCAAGAGCCGCGTGGGATCCGAGCCCATCAGCTGCGGCATGGCATGGTCGGTGCCGAACGAAGTATCGGGGCTCGAGTCCTGCTGCGGACCGTAGCGGTTCCATACGTCTTCGGGTGGGAACTGCTTTGCCTGGCTGCGGGGCGAGGCACCGATGTCCTCCTTGACGGTCTTGCGCGGGAACGTAAAGTTTTGCACTCCACGCGAGTCAGCCGCAGGAAGCGTGGGGCTGGTGTATCCGGCATTGAATGGATGCTGTTGTACGGGCGGGCTCGAAATCACCGCTTGTGAGTCCCGATCCGAACCCGCAGGCTCTTCAGCAACAGGCGGCGACGTGAACATGGACTGCTGGTGCAGCCGAGACGCCTGGTCGACGGCATGCGAGAGCGAAAACGACTCGCGGTTGCGATGCCCAACGGAGCCATTGAGCTCGAGCAGGCTCGGCAAGCCATTGAGCGAGCCGTTGCGACTGTGCAGAGGCGGCGATGTGGGTCGGTGGCTGGTGGTGACGTCGTACATGACCGCGCGCGGAGAGACGGGGGGATCGTGCGAAAACGAGATCGAAGGCTGGCGCGCAAGCGGAGCGCCCGGGCTGACAATGGTCGGCCTTCCCTCGGTAGACCCAAATGCGAGACCATTGCCTGCTTGCTGCTCTCTGCTAGATGGATTGCTCCACTCAGATCCCGTACCGATGACCAGATTCGGCGACGCGAGTCCTTTCGACTTTGCCTCTGCAAATCTGCGCTCCTTGAGATTGTCGTCCGCCTGAAGACGAGGAAGAGGAGGCACGGTCTCGGTCCCATCCGCCGTCTGGATGAGATGGTCCTGGAAGCGAGCGATTTGATCGACCGTGATGCCGGTGCCCGCCAACCGCTCGTCAGCTGTGCCGGCCGGAAGACTGGAAACAGGACGATCAGCGCCGGCCGGATCGGAGCCAGAGGCCATCTTGGCCCACAGGTCCTCCTCCTCGTTGGGGTCTGCCGATACGTCCTCGCTGGACGCACGAAGGCTGGCAGCATCGGTCGCCTTGATACCATACATTGCTCGCCAACGCTCTGCCTGCTCTGGCTCTGACGGCGGGTTGGGCATGAGGCCCTGCTCGTTGAAGAAGGTTTGTGTTGCGCTTGGCTGGATCGGCTGGGAGGCAATAGCGCCCGGCACAGGTGCTGGCCTTGGGGCAGCAAAGCCTTCATCGGTTGAGGAGATTCGCGACGATTGCGTATGGCGGTTCTGCTTGGAGCTGCTCAGCGATGTGTTGCGCTGGTGGAGACTCAAGCTCGTGCTTCCCGTCTCCGGGGAGCTAGGAACTGCAGCGCGATCGCTGCCGGACCCAAATGCCCCCATACCCGGGACCTGAGGCGACGCGACGCTCTGACTTGTAGATGCTGAGTTGCGCATGCTCTGAACGCTCCTGAGCGCATTCGATGCGTCCATGACCGAGTTGGTCGCCGGCTGGGGGCTGTGGTTGGCCTGACCCGCCATCGCTTGCAGTGCAGCCGCCGCGGCGGGCGACACGGCTGAGGCGGGCTTGAATCCAGAAGCGTAGTCGTGCATGGGAGCGCTCGAAGCAGGTGGAGGAAAGTAGTTGGGAGAGCGCGCGCTTCGGCTGAGCATGGGAGGCGGACTCATGGCTCCAGAAGAGCGACGCGAAGCATGCGCGCCCAGCAGGCTACCCTCGGACGAGCCCGTAGCGGATCGGACGTGTTGTCTGTAGTTGCGTCGAACGCTCGAGAGCGAGGGCTGCTCGCGCAAGCTAGGATGGGGAGCCACGCTTCTTGCAAGCGCCAGCTTGTCGACCGACGATTTACGGCTGTGCGAGGAACTGTAATTGGAAGCTGGTTGCCCAGCTAGGCTCGACCTTCCGGAGTTGGCACTGACGATCGAGTCGCCTCGCGACAGCGTCGAGTATGCCGGGCTGCCGGCAAACATGTTGGCATTGCTCATCTCTGGCGTGCGGAAGGGGCGACGCGTGTTGTCAGCACCTTCAGTCGGATGAGCGTGTCCGCTCAATGAAGAACGATTTGCCTCCGATGTCGGTCGAACGGCAGGTTCCTCTGTCGGCACGTTTGAGTCTGGTGATGGATCGGCCACACCTGGCCGGTGAGCGTCGATGGTAGAGGCTGATGAGACGATGCGCGACGCCTGAGAAGGCACCTCCGTTGCCGTAGCAGTCGAGTTGCGCAGCGACAGATACGTAAGCGCCGGACTGACCTGCAGATGTTCGGCGCCGTCAGCTCCGTTGGGAGGTGCCAAAGACTGCGTAGTTGGCTCTGCACCTTTGGCAGCGTCGGTCACGGTGAGCGCCGAGTCGGACGCAACGAGAGCGGGAAGCCGAGTTGCGGTTTGCGACTCGGGCAGGTCGGGCAAAAAGTCGGCGTGACCTCCGGGAAGCGCACCCGGCATGGTATCGGGGACGGGTGATGACGACAGGGTGAGATCACGGATGGGCGAGGACATGGCGAGACCGCCCTGTTCAATGTGCACAGCATCGAGCGTGGGTCCGGGAGCAGTGATGGTGGTGTCTGCGGCATCTTCATCTTCGGATGCTGCGTCCGCAGACGCGGCACCGGACGGCGCGAGTTTGTTGTCGGCAGCGCGGACGTTGGAGAGTGCAGAAGTGAAGGAGTTGGCGTCGCTGTCAACGGAAGATCGCTGCGCCTGGTGACTGGATAATGTGGCGTTGGTCCTAGCAGGCGAAGAACCGTTTTGAGAGGCGATTTGGGCGAACACCTCATCTAGCGCGGTGCTGACGCGTTTAAAGGCCTCGGGAGAAAGCGTGGTGAGCAGGTTGGAGTCTTGCCTGGACGACGAGCGCGAGGCCGATGCGGGGCCCGGAACTTGGAGCAAGGACGTCGAGGTGGGACTATCGCCTGCAGTGGATGCAGGTGCAGCCGATGCATCCGTAGATGTGGGCTGCGAAGCCGCCTCGTCGACTGCAGCGACTGGAGTATGCGCCTGTTTCGAAGCAATTGTGTCGTTGGACTTGGAGTTGCTGCGCTTCCTCTGTGCATTGCGAAAGTGTGCGTGGTCGCGGTCGGAGCTTCTACCGGTGAAGGAGCTGCCACCGGGTTTCCTGGATGGGGACCAGGCGGGGGAAGCGGTGCTGGTGGAGGCGGTGGTAGCGCGATCGTAGCTGTTGGACAGGTCGCCGAGGGATTCCGTCAAGCTGGAGAGCTGAGGGGCGGTGTTGGTGAGCGAGGTGCCCCAGGAGCCAAAGCCGTCGGTACCTGCAGCATAGCCATTGCGCCAGGAATCCACGGTGGCGGAGGCGACGGCCTGCTCGAGATCAAAGTCGCGCCCCTCTGCACGCGCCTGTGCCTTGAGCTGTTCGATGATGGCATTCTCCTCGTCTTCGGTGAGAAAGTGGATGTCGTTGGCCATGCCCGAGCCGATGGCGAGGTTGGCGGCGCGTGCACGAGCGCGTTGAGCACGCAGATGGGCGCGCATTGCGTCGGGTGTGACGAGCGATCCATCCGGCGCCCTGAGCAGCGTGAATCTACGCGTGAGGTGCGGCATGATGAGCGACTGGCGAAAGTCGGAGGTAGGTGGGAGGACATGGTCGAGGCTTGGCTGCTGTGCGAGTTGCGGCGACTGCAGCTGTCCGACTTGCATGCCGCGTTGCTGACGTGGACTGTGCGGCGAGCGCGGAGAGCCGGGTGCGGCGGATGCAGCGGCAATAAAGAGGCCGGGTCGTGGAGGAAGTTTCGATGAGGATGGAAAGGCGCCGTAGTCGGTTGGTCCGCCTTGATTGGAGGCGGCGGCGGCAGCGGCGGCCTTGCGTTGCTGACGCTTCTTGAACGGATTGATCATGGTGGATGGCAGCTCTCAACGCGCGGCCGAGGATTTGCCGATGCAGGCGCGGAAGAGCCGAAAGGCGCCGGTTCGAAGCTGGGCGAGACGGAGCAGAGAAAGTGTGACGGAGGCGCTAACGCGATTTCTTCTGCATGTGTGCTGGCGATGCGGACCGAAGAGCGCGATAGATGGTGCAGTGCAGACCGGATGGTGGTGTGAGAAGGAGGCCTTCGAAGAACGGAAGTGCCGATGGAGTCTCGGCTGTCGAGACGCTGGTGCGAGCTGCGGATGGAAAGCTGGTGAATCGTGGTGAGCCGAAGCCGCCTTTCTGCCTCTGCACTCATGCACTGCCTCGCTAGCGCCTAAAAGAGTGTGAGTTGCCGGTTCCAGCAGTCGTGCTTTTTTTTTTTGACTGCTAGGCGTCCCTTTTTTGGGCGCGTGGCAGGCACCACTTGCATCGACCCGCCTGGCAATGCAGCCACAGCCCACGGGGCAACCGTTGCTATGCACTCTCCATCAATCGTCGATTTAGTGGGCATGCAAGCCTACCATCCTGTATGGCATCAAAACGTCGCGTCGAGATGCAGAGCCATGAACCTTGTATGAGCCTCGCTTGGTTGAGCCACAGCGCCCTTGGTCTCTGGCGGGGGTTTCAGCGCCTTCGCTTCCTCGGCGAGAAGCTGCATCCGAAGAAAAACGGACGAAAATCAGGCAACAAAAATGGACAACCAAAAATCGGTCCTCAATTCATGCCACCAGAGGAGGCGGCCTCCTTTGCCTTACGTCTCGATGCATGCTCACCTCGAGCAACCCACCTCATATCTGGCATCATCTGATCTCGACAATGACAAATCCCACGGCTTGGCAACAGCACCGTGATATCCAGATGAGGTAACCACCAGCTGGAGGCAACTCTGTGGGGGGAACCAAGCAACGACTCGATACCTGCGTTCCGGCGGCATGTGTGAAGGCTTTCAACGCAGCCACAAGCTCGATTCCCAGACCCTTTCTTTTGTTTTTTTAATTCCGCTGCCTCGCCGAGCCACCGAGCCGCGCGCGGACCCAAGCACGGACAGCCCGATCGTGGTCTCATCGGGAATCTAATTTTGCGAGAGAACGACGATCGCCCCCGATGAAATGCAGGCAGATGCACGCGCCGGCGCAGCCGCCCAACTCGACAGCCGCACACCGAATTCAAACGGCTCGCGTCATGGACGAGGTGACATGGCGCTGGTGTTGGTCGAAGCGTGGTTTGCTTGATCCACCGTCCGCTCATGCATCGTCCGCCATGCTGCCCGGCACATTCGCTTGGCAGAAGCGGGCCCGTCCGATGGATCTGTGTCTCTCCTGTCGCTCTCATCCGAGACATTGGGACAATGTCCGTGCGTGTCACTCCGATGATCGTCGCTTACCGCCGCTTCGTCAAGGTGCGTCCGCGTAGAATCTGCTTCGCCAGACGCTCGGTTCGATGGCTCTTTGCACAATCCGGCACAGCAAGCGCGCTGATCACTCGATAAGCTCGCAAGGTAACGGACGGGCACGCTCGTGGATATGAGTCAGTCTCAGTCGCCGCCCGTGTCTCAGGGACCTGACCTTTCCGACTGAAACACTGCCACGCACCAGCTAGCCGGTTGTACAACGCTCTGCAACAATCGACACTATGTAGTCATAGCTGAATCGTCCACATTTCTGATGTAGCCAGACTCCTCATAGACGTCTGCGCATTGGCGTCATGGTAAAGGGGGACAACGCGGTTCGCTAGCATCCATCCTGCTCCCTGCGGGCCTGCTGACGAAGAGGTGCGGCACGAGAAAGCGTGGTCTGCAGTCTGCCGATTGGTTCAATGCTGCTCACCGGCTGAAACTTCGCTGCACAAGTGCATGCTCGATATGGACAAAGCACGACCGGTGGGTTTGCTCCGTTGCCGGGCCATGCACCTTGCACCGGACGCCATGTGCGCGATCTGGTATGTGCATCTCACTGCGCCGCTCAGTTCCGGTTGAGCAACACTTCTACTCTTGGCGAGACGCTGTTTCGCGCCCTCAGCTTGCCATTCGAGTCTCCCTTTCACCGACAGAGCCTTCCAGCGCCTCTCTGGTGTCTGCTAGCTTGGGCCCGGACGCCACTTCGCTGCCCCGGGCCGGATGAGGTGGATGTGCTTATAATGCGCTCCCCTCCGTCCTCCCCTTCCCCCCTTCCCTCTTTCTTTTCCCAGATCCGTCTCAGTCCCTTTGCTTGCCCTTGCCTTTGCGTTCGCTCCTTCCGCTCCTCTTTCCTTTCAGATCCAACTTCGTACTATCCTTTCCCAACCGTGAACCCTGGTGGTCACATCCCTTTCCGCTCTCTACCGCAGACAAACACTTTTCTTTCTTTCCTTTCCGTCCTACTCCGTGTTCAACTGCACACCCTCCTCCAACCGCTTTCGTCAATTTCGGCTTTATCCTCAGTTCACTCGCTAAAAAGACTTCCTGTGGAAGACTTGATCCTATCGAGCCAGCGAGCTTTGTCCTATTCTAGCTAGTCTAGTAGTTCAAGCTTTACCCTCTAAGCCCTTATTTCGTCGTTCAGCGCTCCTTCCTCTCCGAACCACCCTCTTCAGGCTACCGACTCGTCTTAGATCCAAGCAGCCATGTACTTCACTCAGGCTCTTACCGTTGCGCTTTCCCTTTCGGCTGCTGCCGTCAAGGCTGCCCCCGTTCCCGGCAGTCAGAAGGACACCTCGAAGCTCGTGCTTCGTTCGGTCCACGAGAGCCAGATCGCCGTCCGGAGCGTAGGCATCAGCGATGCCGTCAGCTCGAGGCCGCTTCAGGCTCGCGGTCTCGACCCCGTCACCCACTTGCGCAGGGCCATCGACCTTCGCTTCGGCAACGTCGACCCCAAGGCGCGCGACCTTGCCATGGTCACCGAACTTCACCGTCGAGGCCTGCTCGACCAGCTCATCGCAGCTCTACGCGACCTGATCATCACCCTTCTTGGCAAGGGAGGTGGAATGTCGCGCCGACAGGCGAGCACCGAACAGCTCGAGCAGGCCATTCACCAGGTCACCTGCATCCTCGATGCTCTCTTTGGCAACACCGACAGCGACGGCACATGTGCCGACGTGCTCGGCGGTGCGGCCAACTCAACCAACACCACTGGTGCTGCTGCCAACCGAACCGCCTCGCCTCTCGAGAAGAAGCTCTCCGCTCTCGGCGCTCAGCTCCGCAACGGAACGAGCATCACCGAGATGGTGGACGACTACATGGCCGGCAAGCAGGGCAGCGCCTCCACCGCTGCTCAGGCTTCCAAGGCTGTGCCCGCTGCCGCTAAGGCAACCGGCACCAAGAAGGCCGACAAGAAGGACAAGGCCAAGCACCACCCTGCCAAGAACGCCACCTCGACCGACACGACTGCTTCCGCGGCCAAACAGCAGCAGAAGCGCTCCACCGAACTCCTCGAGGCCCGACAGGACTCGGGCCTCACTGGTCTTCTGGTGGCTCTGCGTGATGTTGTGGACACAATCCTCAACACGCTGCTGCCCATGTCTTCGCGCGCCGAGAGCGACAACTCGACCTCTACGACGTCCTCCTCGGGCAAGTGGCCTCCTCAGGACTGCCCTCCGCCCACGCCCAACGATGGCATGTACCGTCCCGGCTGCCCCGGGTACGGTCGACGTGACATCGCCGTGCGCAGGAGCATGGACCAGCTCGGCGAACGCGACGCCAACATCCTGCAGAGCATCATGCCAATGATCCAGATGCTCCTCGAGCAGCTGCCCGCCCTCATCAAGTCGATGGCCTCCGACCCCAACGCCACATCGACCGTCACCTCTGTGACGAACGCCGGCACCACGACCACTGGCCCCACCGCAGCCGCCGATGATGCCTTCTCGCAGATCATGTCTGCGCTCGGCTATGGTGGCGAGGCGGCCAGCCCCAGCCCTTCCTCCGGCTCCAAGACCGGCTCTGCTGCCAAGGCGCAGTCGACCGGTGCTGCTGCCGGGACCAATGGCACCAGCTCGGCTGCTCGCAGCGCGGCCAACCTCAGTCAGAACTTTGCCCGCGATCTGCTCGATGGCGATGGCATGAACCTTGGCAAGCGCCAGACAGGCACCGGTGGTGTCACAGATGGTGTCACCGACGCCCTTGGCAGCGACAACTGCGACGCCAGCGGCAACTCTGGCGGCATCAATGTCAGCCTGCTCAACAACCTGCTCAATGGTCTGCTGAGCGGCCTGGGCCGACGCAGCGAAGACTCGATCCCGCTCGAGTTCTTCAAGCGCCAGGCGACCACAGACGACGGCGACACTGTCATCGGCAGTGGCAACTGCAGCGCCAGCAACAACACTGGCGGTGTCAACCTCAGTCTTCTCGACAACCTGCTTAACGGCCTTCTTTCGGGCATCGGCCGCCGTGACGTCCCCGCCGAGGGAATGGTCTCGGTCGAGGCGCTGAAGCGGGACGCGGCCGAGCCGCTCGCTGAGCGTGCCGACTTTGCGCCCGTGTGGACCGAGATCAAGAAGATCGGTAACGAGCACTTCCACATTGCTCGCGATCTCTCGAACACCGAAGAAGCCGCCACTGCCGCCAAGCGCGATGCCAACACCGACGATGCACCCGACTTTACTCCTGTCTGGGAAGCCTTCCGCGACCTTGTAGACAGCGGCTACTCTCAGGCGGCTGAGGGTTCGTCTGCCCAACGTCGCGACGCCGGTGCTCCGCTCAAGCTCGACTACAAGCCTCTGATGAAGGCCGGCATCAAGTTCGGCAAGCAGGTGTTCAAGTCGTTCACTTCGCAGCACGCCAAGCGCTCCACCGACTTCAAGCCCTTCGTTGATGCGGCTAGCAGCTTTGCTGCCACCGCGATCAAGGAGATGTGGAAGTCGTCGTAAACACGATCCAACTTCAAGTTGTAGCCAACCCTCTCCCCCCCTCCCTCCATTCTCCTCCCTCATGTACAAGTGGCTGAAGCCATGTGGATGATATCCGCGACCCTCGGGAAGGGTCGAGCGGAGCGAACTGTTTCAAATGCAAAGCAAGGGGCATTCGAGCAAACATTTTGCGGCCTGTGTAAGAGCGTGTGCAGACGAGACCCTGAGAAGCAAATGCGGATGCGAAGATTGATGTCCGAGCGCAATGAGTGTAAAGCGCAAAGCGATCTGATGCAGGAACGGCACAAACCCCGACGCAGGAAGTTGGTCGAATCTCACGCGGACGGATGCCATCCGATACGGCCATGTGATGACCGAGCCGCAGCTTGAGCGCGGAAGCTTCCGAATGGCGTGCTGCATGGCATATGCCGACATCGGGCCGAACGCGGACCCTGGATATGAAGCGTGGTCCAAGGTTCAAACCCGGTGCGTCGGGGCATCCGAGACAATCTTTTACCGATGTGAAGTACAGCGGCAAGCCTGGGAAAAAAGAAAACAAGAACACCTCGACAAGCCAAGGGCGGGGTTCGGCTGGACGCTGTTCGGATGCACCCGCCCAGGCCAACGTCACCGAGTGTGCTGCAGCATCTCGCTACAGTATCTGAGCCGCAACCTGTCAACAATTTTCGACGTACACGCCCGAATTCCCGATGGCCGTGGGTGTCGAGCCGTGCGTGCCGCGGCGAGAGAGTTGTCCATAGAATCGGATCGCCCGACACGGATGTGACCGACGACAAGAAGCCGCCAGTCAGTGCGTGGTTGTGTCAAGGTCGAGAGATGGACACTACAACACAGCCGAAGGCAGATACCGCTTGCCCACGTCGGATCTGATGGTGGATCTGTCGTGCGTCTACCGATGCCGAGAGCCGCCCCAACGTCGCTGCGGAAGGAGCAACACTGCACCCGAGCTGCCATGCGAGCAACAGGTGAAACCTGCACCTGGCCTCCTGCAGCAACGAGATTCGCAACGGCGACGCGGTCGGATGGCCAAAAAATCGCTCGCGCCCTCGCGTCTCGGACCTGCAGCAACGCAGCGCCAAACCGCCGAAAGCGCATCCGCCCGTGAAATTGTTCCGGCTCGACCCTTTGCCTGCACAGGCAGCTTTAGCCTTGCATGGCTGCACTTTGCACGAGCACCTTTGCTCTTGACGCTGAACCTCGACCTGCTTCACGGCTCCGCCAAACTGCTGTGACCTGCATGCTTCACCGACAACTCACCTCCTGACTGTTCCGCAGGCAGGTCATCTGCCCTTTGCCGATCCAACTCAGTGTCGGAGTCGCTCCCGAAACCCCACCAACGCTTCTTCTCGCATCCGTGCCGAGTTCGATTTGGTGTCCCGTGGGAGCGGCGCGCTTCCTCGCCTCCGAACTCGAGTTCCCACAAGCCTTTACTTTCTCCACGACGCTTGACGCTGAGCATCGTGACTCGCGACCATCATCACCACCACCATCGGAAACACCGGCACCCGTGCCTGTTCGCGCAATCACCCCGTGGCGCTCGCTTGCAGCGTCGTCGAGCTCCTTCTCTCGAAACTAGTCGCGCACAATCTCATGTCCTGGCTCAAGGCTCGGCCACCACACAAACATTCGGGACTTTCTATCTCAAGCGAGAACAGTGGATCCGCAACGCGAAGGAGCACAGCATCAACCCCTCGCCCATCTATCAAATTCACACTGCCAGCGACGCAGCACGTCGCAAGCCTTGCATCGCCAACATGAAGGAGGCACGCGTCGTCATTATGGGAGGTACGTCTTCGTTCAGCGCTTGACTTGTTCCAAGCTACTCTGTGTCGGATCAAGCTAACATCGTCTCCTCTCCCTCGGTTCCGTGGTCGCAGGCGGAGGAGTCGGCAAGTCGGCGCTGACCGTGCAGTTCGTGCGCAACGTGTTCGTGAGCACGTACGACCCGACGATCGAGGACACATATCGCAAAATGCTCGTCATCGACGGCCAGCAGTGCATGGTTGAAATCCTGGACACGGCAGGCACCGAGCAGTTTCTGGCGCTAAAGGAGCTCTACATCAAGTCCGGACAGGGCTTCATCCTCGTCTTCTCGCTCACGTCGCTAGCCAGCGTCAACGAGCTCGGCCCCCTGCGCGAGGCGATCGTACGCATCAAGGACACCACCGCCATCCCGCTCGTGCTGGTTGGCAACAAGTCGGATCTGCGCGCCGATCGTCAGGTGCCCAGAGAGGTCGGCACCAGTCTTTCGAAAGCATGGGGCAACGTCCCCTTCTACGAGGCGTCGGCGCGCAAGCGCATCAATGTCGACGAGATCTTCGCCGACGTCGTGCGCCAGATTCGCGCTTTTCAAGCCATCAATTCCAGACCAGGCACCCGACCGGGCACCTCCTCGGGCGCCTCGGGCAAGCACGGCTTTGGCGCCAACGGCTCTTCCTCCCATTCCGGCTCCAAGGACTCCAAACTCGCAGGCAGCAGCTTTGGCACCTCTTCCAAAGCGCGCGATCGCAAAAAGTGCGTCATCATGTAGCATTTGCGCAGGGCAGCTCGTCTCTCGGCAGACGTTGCGGCGCGGACGAGCAACCCTTGGATACCCCCGCTCCGCGTAGCGAGCTGGAAGGAACTCGATAGATATACCCCATTCTCGCGGACCCTTTTGTTCCGCCAGCTTAGCGGCGGCTCGGCTTGCAAATGGCCGCCGATGCACGCCTTGCTTGTGCGCAATGACCGCGCAATCCCGCGCATTTCTGTTCCGACTCTCAAACTGTGCTGTGCATGTGTTGGGGGCTTTGAGTCCCCGACTGAGGATGCTGAACAGGATAGTGAAGCTGCAACCATGAAGTCTGTGTGTTTCCTCCGGCAGGGGCGTGCGCCTCCACTATGCGGCTGCAGGTGCAAAGTCCGGATTTCGGCCAACGCGTGCGGGTGCTGAGTGGAGCAAAGCCGCGCATGCAGCCCAACTTCACACACACCCTTGAGAATTGCTGAAATTGGACAAGGCAGCCCAGCAGTGCAGCAGGACAACGCGTCAATCGGGGCAGGAGTGATCGAGGCGCACCCGGCCACAGTGTGGAAAATGCACAGACGTTGACGAAGCTTCGGCCCACACCAACACTCCCTACTCCACACCCCAACGCACCATCCCTTGTCGGACCCTCGCACTTCTCCATCCGCCATCGCCATCGCAGAATCAGAACGGACGGCGAAGACCGGGTAGCACACATACGACCAAGCTATCCTACCAGCCGCACGAGCAAAGACACCGCCCTCATCCCACTCCACATTCCGGTCTAGATAGAAAGGTGGCATCATGTCGCGAAGGTACGATTCGCGCACGACGACCTTCTCGCCCGAGGGTCGTCTATACCAGGTGGAATATGCGATGGAGGCCATCTCGCATGCAGGCACGGTGATTGGCATTCTGGCCAAGGACGGCATCGTGCTTGCCGCCGAGAAGAAGGTGACGTCCAAGCTGCTCGAGCAGGACCAGTCGTCAGAGAAGATCTTTACCGTGTCGGACAACGTCATGGCTGGAGTGGCGGGCTACACGGCCGATGCCAACTCGCTCGTCAACTATGCGCGCAATGCGGCCCAGCAGCACCTGGCGAGCTACGACGACGACATGCCCGTCGAGCAGCTTGCACAGCGTCTGTGTGACTACAAGCAGGGGTACACGCAGTTTGGTGGTCTGCGTCCATTTGGTGTGTCGATCCTGTACGCCGGATACGACGACCACCACCACTTCCAGCTCTACCACTCGGATCCCTCGGGCAACTACTCTGGCTGGAAGGCCACGTGCATCGGCAACAACAACGGCACCGCAACCTCGCTGCTCAAGCAGGACTACAAGGATGACATTGGCATCCAGGATGCCATGGCCATGGCGGTCAAGATTCTGAGCAAGACCATGGACTCGACGTCGCTCGACAGCGAAAAGCTCGAGTTTGCCACGCTCACGCTCAACCCCACCACGCACAAGCCGCAGACCAACATCTTCAAGCCCAACGACATTGACCGTCTTCTTCAGAAGCACGGCCTCGCAAAGCCAAAGGATGCAGAGGAGGCGGCCGCACAGGCCACAGCGAGCGGCACAGACTCGAGCGCCATGGCCGTCGATGCATAGTCCAACCTTCGCCTTGTACCATTAAATTGAGACTAGCTCGTTGATCGACCCGGAGCGTGTGGTGTGACTGCTTGCAAAGACGCGTTTTGTGATTACAAGAACGGAAAACGAAACGACTACTGAGACTTTCCGCCGTCGTTGCCGTCCTTGTTGCCGCCAAAGATGTCCTTTTGGCTGTTCATGATGGCCTGCAGGCGTTCGGGCGACACGTCGACACCTGCATTCTTGAGCTCCTCCATCACTGCGCAAGCACGAGCAAACAGGCAAGGGTGGTCAGTCTTTCTGCCCGTCAACTCAAATCGGAGCGCCAGACCAAAAGCGTGGGAGAAAGCTTACCTTTAGTAGTGGCGTCACGCACCTCCTGGTTGCGCGCGAGCTTCATCATCTGCCACATGCTCGGCTTTTCGCCGGTATGCAGGTCGACGCCGTTAGCCTTCATGACCTCGACGAGGTTTGTGATGGCCGAGAGTGCCGAGGGCGAATGCGCGAGCTTCTCAAAGCCGGGTGGCAGCTGCGGGAACGAGTTGGGCGAGGCGGACGAGGCCCATCGTCGAGCGGAGACGGGCGAGCGCAGCGCCACGGAGCGTGCGGCAGGCGACGATCGGAGCGAGGCCGTGAGTGTTCGTGTAGCTGCGCGATATGCCGACATTTTGGACGATATGTGTATGCGTGATTGGAAAGGGAAGTCCCACTGTGATGAAACGGAGAGGAGGGTGGTGCGAGGATGAGTTGAGTCAAAAATGGTCGGCGGCCTCCACCTCGAGAATCTCTCCGACTTCCGAGCTGACAGATGCACTTTTTTGAAGCTTCCTAACGGAACCCTGACACGACTCCAACCACGAACAACCCAAGCTCGAACCATCAGAGGACACTCAGACGCTGGCCAGCGAGGGCAGGGAAAGAGAGATGTCGCTATCTCTGCGTATGCTCTGCCGTCGCGGCCCGCGAGAGGTGTTGAGCATGTCGTGCCAATCGAGGCCGCTCGTCCAACCACCGCGCTGTGCCGCTTCATGCGAAAGGCTAGCTCGCAGACACTTCACCTCGACAATCAACGCACGCTCAGCACCCGGCCCCGCATCTTCAGGCTCGAGCCTGAAGCCGTACTACGTGACGACACCTATCTTTTATGTAAACGCAGATCCACATATCGGCCATCTGTATTCGGATGTTATCGCCGACGTTCTCGCACGCTACCATGGGTACATGAACTCCGGCTACTCGGCATACGATCGCAACGGACGCCCTGTCAGCGCAGACTCATACGGACTGCAAGCCCGTGTCGCTCAGCAATCGCCGGTATCGCCAATATTCAGCACGGGAACGGACGAGCATGGGCTGAAAGTGCAAAAGGTAGCCGAGGCGGCGGGCGAAGACCCAAGGGCCCTTTGCGATCGCATCAGCCAGCGATTCCGCCACCTTGCAGACGCAGCCAACGTGGACTTTTCCACGTTCATCCGCACCACAGATGCGGACCATGCAGTGGCGGTCGAGCATCTGTGGCGCACGCTGCGCGAACGCGGCCACATTTACCAGGGCAGCCACGAGGGGTGGTACGCGGTGTCGGACGAGGCGTTCTATCCGGAGACGCAGGTGCGCAAGGTGGTTGTCGACGGTCAAGAGCAGATGCAGAGCATCGAGACCGGCGCCAAAGTCGAATGGAGCCAGGAGGTCAACTACAAGTTCCGCCTCTCAGCGTTTCAGCAGCCGCTCATCGACTGGCTCCGTGCGAACCCGACCGCCATTCAGCCTGCGCAACGACACGCGCAGGTCTTGCAGGAGATCGAGTCTGGCTTGGCGGATTTGTCGATCTCACGACCACGCTCGCGTCTCTCATGGGGCATCCCTGTACCCGATGACGCGGATCACACGATCTACGTGTGGGTCGACGCACTCACAAATTACCTCACCGTCACGGGCTATCCAGCCTGGGCGAATGATGCGAGCAAAGAGTCGTCGGCTGTGGAACGTAGTGCATGGCCTGCCGATGTGCACGTGGTGGGTAAGGACATTCTGCGCTTCCATGCGATCTACTGGCCCGCGATGCTGCTCGCTGCGGGGTTGCCTCTGCCAAAGACGATTGTAGCACATTCGCACTGGACCATGAACCGTGCCAAGATGTCCAAGTCGCGCGGCAACGTCGCCAACCCGTTCGAGGCCATCGACATGTTTGGCGTCGACACGCTGCGCTTCTTCCTCATGCGCGTCGGCGGCAACCTCGGCGCGGACTCGGATTACAATCCTGCCGTGCTTGTCGAGTACCACCGCAAGTACCTGCAGGGCCAGCTTGGAAACCTCGTTTCGCGCATCTCGGCGCCCAAGATTCATGCCGGCCTCGCCGATTCTCCGCGCGATGAGAAGGGCGTGCTGCTCCGGCCCTCCGCCGAAGATGTGCGCGCGGTGCTCGATCAGGAGACGTACGCGCTGTGCGAGCGGCTCGAGGAGGAGCTCAAGCAGCTGCCCGGCAAGGTCGACGAGCTCATGCAGGCATTCGAGCTAGCCAAGGTACTCGAGCTTGTATTGGAGACCGCTGTAGGCACGGCCAACGAGATGGTGCAGCGCATCGAGCCGTGGAACGCCGCCACCCCTGTTGCTGCCGTGAGAGAGGCCGTCGTTCTCACGACCGAGACCCTCCGCATTGCTGCGCTGCTCCTGCATCCGTTCATGCCCACCAAGATGACTCAGCTGCTCGATGCACTCCTCATCCCACAAAACCTCCGCACGAGTTCAAAACATCTCGTGAGGCAAGACGTCAACGGCCGCCTCGTCTCCCACGCCCGCTGGCGCGACCCGGCGCAGCCCAAGGTCGAGCCACTCTTTCCCAAGATCCAGCCCGACCCGACAACAAAAGCCTGAACGCAACCTCATCCCTGCGATCCTACCACTCCCCTCGGCAATGCAGACAGAAAAAAGGGGCCAGATCAAACGTCGTTTGTGAATTTCCAAAGATGGTGAAGCAGTGTTCATGAGTGTATGCGTGTGAAATGGACTGAAGCGAAGCTCGAGATCGGTCGAATCGGTCGACGACCCGCAGCGGGTGTTTAGAGGACAAGGAACGCGCCGGCGAAGAGAGCTGCTGCCGAGGCTGTGGACACGGCGAGCAGGGCCGATGGAAGAGTCGAGCGCGCGCCCGACGTGGAACCGCCGCTGCCAGAGCCGCTGGAGCTGCCGCTGCCGCTTCCGCCGTTGCTCGAGCCAGCAACCAGCGACGGGGTTGACGAGGTCACGCCACCCGAGGCCGAAGGCGTGGGCAGGCTACCCCCGCCCACGACGCCGGTTGCGGTCGCGCCCGATGCAAAGGAAGAGGCGCCAGTGGGGAAGGGCAAGCCGCCGCCGATCGAACTCATGGATCCCGTGGCAGACGACGTAGCCTGAGGCGTCTGCGACGAGACAGCGTTGGCAGTGACCGAGACGATCTGCGCCTCGCTGCCCTTGAGACTGGCAAATCCGATGCGGCCGGTGCCGTCGTAGACCTGGAAGACGTTCTTGAGGAACGAGTCACCCACGATCCACTGCGGCACGCCGTACTGCGACGAGCCGAGGTCGATCTCAAAGACGGCGCCGAGACAGGTCTGGGAGGTGGTGAAGGGGTACGAGCCAAGGTTGAAGTCCTGCGGGTTCATGGACCAGCTCTTGCCGCCGAACGTGAGCTGAATGTTGAGGTTGGCACTGCAGGGGAAGAGGTAGTATCCGGGCATTTTTACAGAGGCGGCAGATCGCGAGCCACTGATCTGCGAGTAGAAGGCACGAACGGCCGAGGCGGGACCACCGATGAGCGTGGTGCCCGTGTCGATGGCAGCAAGCGTGTTGCTGCCGATGCGGGCCGAGTTGCCGTTGACCGTGATGCCGTCGAGCGGGATGGTCCAGTAGCCGAGTCCCTGCGTGTTCTGGAGGTTGTTGGGGATGTTGGTGTAGCTGATATCGCCGCTGTACTGGTTCGAGTCGATCTGTCCAAGCGTGAAGACGCCGCCGGGGCTCTGGATGTCGTTGATGTTGGGGTCGTTGGGGTTAATGTTGTCGATGTTGCGTGCGAGCTGGAAGGTGAAGACGTTTTGCGAGAGCACGCCCTGCTTTTCGAGCACCTGCCAGAAAGGCGTGGCGCCGCTGGTCGAGAGCGACTGGAAGCCCATGCCCATGATGCCCGAGGTCGGGTACTCGACCGTGTTGGAAGCCACGGCGGCAGCCTCGGCGAAGGTGAGGTTGTTGACCGTGTAGCCGGCGAGCGAGACCTTGTCGGCGGCGAGGGTGCCACGAACGGCACCGGTGCCGTAGGTGATCTGGAAGGGAGCGCTGGAGCCGACGTAGGTGGAGGAGCTCTGGGCGTTGAACTTGTTCAGATCCGAGTCGCAGTTCTGCGCAGTGCCGCACTGCGAGTCTACGAGCCAGAAATCGGCCGAGCCCGTGTCGAGCACCACGTTGAAGTTTTGAGCGGGTGTTCCGACCGAAAGTTGGGCGAAGTAGTAGCTGTCAGAAGCGTAGAATGAACGGTCAGCCTCCGAAATGAAATGAAAAGATGGAGATCGTGCAGCGGACGTACCTGTCAGGCCCCACATCGGTAAGTCCGATGGTCTGACGCTTCTGGTGGGCGGCGTTGGCGCCGTACTTGGCCTTCATGATCTCGCCCTGTCGGAAGGCCCAGCTCCTCATAACTTCGGGGTCGCGCTTGCTCACGTCCGGGTGCAGAGCGCCGTGCCTCTTGTACATGGGCACCGAGATGGATCCAGCCTGCGAGGCATCGTTGAGCGATCGGCTGGCGAGTCGGAAAGCCTTGGCCTCGGCCAGATCGCCCCGGAATTCAGTGTTGGCCTGCAGCGGAAGCACATACGCCTGGACGGACGAGGCGCACACCAGCGCCGCCGTCACGGTTGAGAGCAGAGCCTGGAACGCCATTCTGCTGGTATCGTCTCTAGACGAGATGGGTGGGCCGTAGGGAATGCTCTGAGGGGGGAGGTGAAGACAAGTCTATCGATCTATGACTTGGGGCGACGAGAATGGCGGGCAGGAGGCAATGGTAGTAAGAGCGGATGGAGCGCTTCCAGGAGCTCAACTGAATGCGATGCAATGTTGGATGCGCCCCTGCCGCGACACTGTTGCTAGGCTCCGCATAGGTGTCGATCGGAAGGGTGGAGGGGGAGAATTCAGCCGAAGCGCAAGGTGGACGGCAGCCGAAGCGACTCGGCGGAGTCTAAGCGAATGCGCGGTGGCTGGCTGTGCAGGCAGAATCTGGCCGGCCGCGCTCACCGAGCGTCCATGAGGGCGGTCGAGGAGGATGGAAAATTGGGGCCCAGCAGCCGTGGAAGGGTCTATGAAAGTCAATGCAAAGCGGCTGAGGCAACGACGCCCTGACGACGCACATGCCCATGCACGCATGAGCCGAGCAGCAAGCGGCCGCAACAGGCTGGCGGAGCAGTGGTTGCATCAAAAACGTGAAGCACTTCAAGGCGAGGCGGGGTTGGGAAAGCCGGCACGGATGGGGGATCCAATTGCCCCATGTCAGAAGGTTTTAGCTGAGACATGCCGAGCAAAGAGTCGGCGACGAAAAATCCACAGGATCGTCCAATTCAACTTGAATGGTCAGGCTCTAAAGAATCCGAGCGTTGGACTCCTGAAGCTTGTCGTCGACAACACACCTGAGCTAGCCTCGACCCTCAGATACAGTAGGTGTTGCCAATCTCAACTCGACGTCGACGAGACCCGATGCGACCATCAGCAGCAAACTGAATGCGTCTGGCAACGACCAGAGTGGGGGAAATCGAAGCCAAGTTTGGGACAGGCTGTGAAGGCCTCGCCTCAGCTCGCTTAGACTCTCGATCCTTCGTGCAGAGATGACGACACGGGCGAGACAGCATCAGCCTCGAGCCTCTTTCTTTCGATTTTGGGCCCCCCCACTGCATCCGCGCGCCAATTTTCCACACGCCTCGCATCCAGTTCAACACGTTGGAAGCAACGCAGCTGCAAGCGAGCAGAGCTGCGTGGCTCTGCTCAGTGATCTCTCGGAGAAGCCGAAACGGTTGGACGCCAGCACTGGACCCTCACTTTTTTTTGGAAAGCTCGCAAAACCGCACGAATCCCCGTCTTGCTTGCCGAAGGCCAAGCATTGCCAAGGGCCGCCCGCTTCGCTCTATCACATCCCCAAGGCGCCCTTCTGCAAGGCTCGCCCTGCATGCATGGATGCTGCTTGCGACTCATCTGGTCTCGAGCAAGAAGACAAGGTCATGGCGCAACACAGGCTGGACTGAGGTGCGGATGGTCGTATTGCGTGAATGCTCATTCTTCCAGAGGCGCTTCGTCCCAAGGACCCGGGATGCGGTCGAACCAGCCGCGCGCCTGGCCGTTTCGTTCCATTTTCCAGTGCCAGACGCGCCGCATGAGCTCCTCGGACGGCAGCTTGGCTTCGCCCAGCCAGTCGGCCAGCCAGGCATCGAGCACCTCCATATGACGTGCGGCGATCGGCGGGGGAAGACGCTCTTCAATCTCGAGCACGGTGAGCGCCACGTGCGTCTCGGACGGTTTGAGCTGCAGCTGTCGCATCCATGCTAGCACATCGATGAGCTCTTGACGCAACAGCCGCGCGTCGGAGACGTGGCCGGGAAGATGCTGCATCGCGAGCAGGAGGCGCAGGTAGTGCTCGAACAGCTTGCTGGTGAACACGAGCGCGCCCAAGTCGTCCGGGCTCACCGCAGTGCTGCTTTGCTTGACGCCAAACGCAGATGAGAACCACTGCTCCATCTTGGCACCCACCGCGTCGTGCGACAGGATCCAGCCTGCTGCCCCTTGCGCTTGTAGCTGCTCCTGCAGAGGTGCGCGGAAGTCGACCAGCTCAGGGTGCTTTCCGAACAGCATCGAGCGGAACACCTGGCGTCCAAAGCTTGCACCCTGGCTCGACGTGGCTTGGGTGCCACAGGCAGCCTTGAGGAAGAGCGCCAGCACCGGCGCATCCGGGAACAGCCTCACCGTCTGTCGGTATGCGTCCCAAAGGCTCTCGGTGCCCGCAGCGCCGCAAGAGTGCAGTCCGCTAAATACCACCGACGCCAGAATTGGATCGGCTTCCAGCTTGTACCTGTCCGTCACCTCGTCCGTCTCGCTCAGAGATGCTTGGGGCTGAGAGAAGGGCAGCACAAACGCCGGTGCTTCAAGCGATTCCAGCTCTATATCCTGCCTCGTCTGGGGTCGGGCTGCATGCTGAGTTATGCCTACGTCGGTCCAGAGCGCCAGCTGTCGCAGCGCCTCGGCGACCTCCTGATGTCGGAACAGGTTCTGCAACAGCACCGACAGGCATGCCGTGGTTGGCAAGACGTTGCGGTCCAGCATCGCTTGCCAAACAGCGCATGCCACGTCTGGGCGTCCGCGCAAGAGGCAACCTTGCATCATCATGGTGTACGCGTAGACGTCGCCGCGGAGCTGCTTGAATGCTTGCGACATGAGAGGATGCGTCTCGCTCCGTTCACCCTCTATATCAGCACGAGATCCGCGCACGAATATTCCCAGTAATGAGAGGGCCTCTTGCAGATGCACCTCTGGCGTCTTGGCCATGACTTGGAGCATATCAAGGCAGACGTGGTTGAGCCTTCTCTTGGCGTGTTCGGGTAGTGCCTCCATATCGGCATCTTCGTATTCAGCGGCTAGAAGCCTCTCAGCCTGCTGCAATGCTTCCATGGCATCGTGTGACCCCTGCGCGGTCCGCACCAGCGACTTGGCCAGCTCGAGGTAGTCGGTCGCAGCCATCCGAATGTCGAGCTCTTGCTTGCACTGCTCCAGGCGGTCAAAGTAGTGTCGGATGCGTCGATAGTCGCGGTTCCTCCCGGCAACGGCGACGGCACTCAGCAGGGCGCGCATTTCGAGCAGAGAGTGTTGCGGCACATGCTGCTCGGTGAGGAGGTCCATGAGCTCCGTATTGGCGAACTGCTCGGACGCGGCTGTCTTGCCCGCGCTCTTGGTCAGTGCGATCTCGATGCGGCCGACGACGATCTGAATCACTTCGTTGCGAACATCGGCGATCTTTTTGGTGGGCTGTCCATCGCCCTGCAAGCTTCCAAGGACGCAAATCATGGCGCTTCGAGCCCTCTCGTCTGCCAACCGAGTGCATCGTCGTGTGAAATCGAAGACAAAGCTTCTGTGCTTGGGCATCTCGTTGGGAAAGGCGCTGATCATGGTCGAGAGGACGTCCCCGAGTCGCGGAACTAGGTGCAAAGCCCTGCCGTCTCCGCTGAAGCAGAACGACGATATCGTTGCGAAGCTGGTAGTCAGGTAGGAATAGGATCCCCACCGCAGATCAGTGCTGAAGCTCGCCACGCGTTGGACGGTCAAGGCTAGCAGCGCCAAAGCGTCGGATGCCTCGGACGGCGTCGCCACCTTGAACACGGCGCGGCGCAGCACGTAGAGCGGCCAGGCTGAATCGTCGGTATTGACCATATATCTGCGCGCATCGGGCCAGCTCTTGCAGAGCATCGCGTTTCGTATAGCCACCCAATCAGCCTCGCTGAGCGAGCTTCGTCGTAGGAATGCTTTCAGGATGGGCCGCATCCGTTCGTGATCCGACGCCAGAGCTGCATACTTTCCCGGGCAATATGCAGCCAGTCCGACGAGTGTATCCTCGAGACACTTTGCTTCGGTGAAAGGAAACGTGCTTGCGCCCGGAGCAAAGATTCGGACCGTGTCTTCGAGATTCAGGCGGGCCCAGGGAGGACGTTGACGTGGTCGCTCCAGCGGTGTGACGAGCGCTTCATCAGGTCGTGTTGCGAGCTGTGATGAGTCCATCTGCATCGAGACACTGTCACTCATTGAAGCAGTCGATGACCTCGTCGTTATGGTTGAAAAGGCGTGTAGACGGGAGGTACCTGCCGTGACCACCCGGGTAGGCGTAGGCGGGTGGGCGAATACGTGCGTCCATGCGGCCGCCGCCGCCTTTGCGGATGGTGGACATCTCGCCTTCATCTTTGTGCTTGCCAGTGTCCTTCGGTCATGACTCCGCGATCCCGTTCTGCTGTGCAACGAAGCGTGTGTGGTCAATGAGTGATACCATCGTGGGCAGGCACGAGTCTCAGAGACACCAGAAGATTTGGGAGCCACGGGGCGGAAGTGGATCCCCGACTTCCGAAATCCTTTCGCAATCGAAGGGCAAAAATTGAGGACACGAAATTAGAGGCAAAATTGCCGGACCTGAGCCGGCCTGTTCCAGGAAAGAAGCTTTCATGCAGGGTCCCTTCACATCCTACTGCTTTGGAGATCAGGTCGACAAGTAAGGCGCAACAATGCATTGATGGGCAGACATTGCTCCTAGATGATGCGCAACAGCTCGTCCACGACAGCTTGAGCGAACTCGGGACTGTTGATATGGCTGTCCTTGGTCACGACTTGAATGGTGTTCTTCTTGTCCCGACTGGCAGCATGTTCCTGCAGCGCACCCTGGATCCCATCCAGCAGGGCGTCTCTGGCTTCCGGATTATCCCACACGCCGTCGGTGCCGTCCATCGCGGAGATTCCAGCCTGGGGGGACAAGATGCGGATCGGCGCCGCCTCCTTGTCTCTGCCACGGCGCTCCACTCCTTTAACAAGCTGGCCGACCAGGAATGTGCCGAGCTCTCTGCACTGATCGCTAGACGTACGGACCAGCGTCACCTGACTGTTGTGTTCGTAGACCTGCGCTCCATCCTTGGTGTGGTGCATGGGGCCCTTTTCGGACGACTTTTCGAGCTCGTATCGCGACGGCAGGCTCGCAAGGGAGCCGAAATTGATCATGTCGAGAGCGCCGAGAGAGACCACCTGTGGGATGCCGTATGCTGCAGCAGCTGTGAGGCGGTCTGGTCCTGCGGAGAGGACGCCGTCGTAGAGGTGATCACACAGCTCAGTGGTGGTTAGATCGATGACTGCGCAAAAGAAGCCTTCTCGAATCAGCCTCTCCATGGTACGGCCGCCCGATCCGGTCGCATGGAACGCTACAGGCTCGTAGCCTTTGTCCTTGAGCAGATCTGATATCTGGTTCACACCGACCGTAGTGACGCCAAACATGCTGATCGCTACCAAGGGTTTGTGGTCTTTCTGCCCGAGCTCCGACTTGGTGTGCGCGCGCCTAGACGCAAGATGGGTATGTGCCATGCCTGAAATGGCGGCCAGAGCGTTCTGCAGCGTCGTCCTTGTGATGGCATTGAGGGAGCCAGAGATATCTCCGACCGAGGGCATGATGCAAATGTCGCTTTCGCCGAGATACTCGCTGACGTCGCCACTTGCCATTGTGGTGAGCATGAACTTGGGCAGCCCGATAGGGAATCTGGAGTCGCGCATGATGGAAGTGGCAAACGCCGTGTTCTGGCTACCGCCGAATGAAGCGATCGCATCGACGGCTCCTTGAGCCTGCAGCTCCCCCAGCTCGTGCAGGCAAGCGCTCTGCAGCGCGTCCCTCACGGCATCTCGCTCGGTCGGCGGAGACTGATGCCTGCCGCGAGACGAGTGGCCCTCGAGAAGCTCTTTGGCTCGGTATAGCTTGGACCCTGTGCCTATCTCAAAGGAGCCGGATGCAGAGCCCTCTGGGGCGTCGCGGGTGCTAGCATCGAACACCGCAACGTTGCAGCCGCGGTCTTGAAGCCATGTGGTCGCAAACTGATATTCGGTCTGTTTCGTGTCGAGCGTGCCGATCAAGGCGACGAGCGGTCTCGTATCGCTCGACATTGCGCCAATGCCAGTATTCGAGGCGCTGGGCTCGTAGGATGATCGTGAAGGTGCTGAGGAAGGAACCTTTGCTTGGCTGACTGTACCGTTACGGCAACCTTCGAGACATCTGCAGGACCCTGCCCAAAAATTGCCGGCGACAAGGATGTGGAGGAACGCACGGGGCAAGGACCGGCTTTGAATCTGAAAAGCTTCTTCGAATCAGCCAAGCCGGGGATTTGTCGCTGCAAGCAAGCGCTCCTCCACCAACTCCAAACGACTTGACTTTGAGTATCCGAGCTAGCAAAGATGACCTACGCCGGCCAGCCCAAGGACGGCCGGGAAGCCGCACAGAGGCTGCGTGATACTCTCAAAAGCGGTAAGCCCATCATCGGATCGGGAGCCGGTATCGGATTGTAAGCCCTTTTTAGCTGTGTAGGATGGCCACAGTGAGGTAGCCGCTGACGAGACGTGCCTCGACCTCTACAACTCAACGTCTGAAACGCTCGACAGGACGGCCAAATTTGTGGAGAAGGGCGGTGTAAGTGCATTGCGAGCGTCGGTCTAGTTTTCGAGCGTTGCCGACTTTGCTGATCATGCTCGCTTGTTGCTTCGCTGGTCGGCTGTTCATGTAGGCCGACTTGATCATGTGAGTGCAGTAAATGCGTCAATCACACGAGGAGCTTTCGCTGACGGATTGTGCTCCGACAGCCTCTACAACTCGGGGCGCTACCGAATGGCGGGTCGAGGCTCGTTGGCGGGTCTGATGCCCTACGGCGATGCAAATGCGATCGTGGTCGAGATGGCGGCTGAAGTGCTGCCCGTCATCGAGCACACGCCCGTCCTCGCTGGCGTGTGTGCTTCGGATCCATTCCGATCGATTCCCAAGTTCTTGCGTCAGCTCAAGGAGATCGGCTTCGTGGGCGTTCAGAACTTCCCCACGGTCGGTCTCATCGACGGCAACTTCCGACAGAATCTCGAAGAGACGGGCATGAGATACGACAAGGAGGTCGAGCTCATGCGCGAGGCCAAACAGCTCGGCCTGCTCACCACACCGTACGTTTTCAACACGCACGAGGCTGAGCAGATGGCTACCGTCGGCGTCGACGTCTGCGTTGCCCACATGGGCCTCACCACCAGCGGCAG
This sequence comes from Moesziomyces antarcticus, assembly GCF_000747765.1. Lineage (NCBI taxonomy): Eukaryota > Fungi > Basidiomycota > Ustilaginomycetes > Ustilaginales > Ustilaginaceae > Moesziomyces > Moesziomyces antarcticus. Next base: position 664,793 of record NW_014639002.1, read on the forward strand.
CATTGGTGCCAAAACAGCAATGACCCTCGACAACGCCGTCAAGCTCACAGCCGAAAGTAAGTTGCTCCCTTCCCACTTTGGTATGAGGACAGATCGTGAACTTCAACTCACATTGGCTTGCGAACCATTCGACAGTCACGGCCAAAGTGCATTCCATCTCTCCCGACACCATGGTCCTCGTGCATGGCGGGCCCGTTGCCAGCGCCCAAGACGCTCAATACGTACTCGACCGCGTGCCTGGCCTCGCCGGCTTCTACGGTGCCTCCAGCATGGAGCGTCTCCCCGTCGAGACCGCCTTGGAAGAGAGCATGCAGGGCTTCAAGAATCTCAAAGTCGCCTCCAAGTGATTGTCCCTGCAATCTCAACCCGATGCTCGCAGGCAAAAACAAACAGCCTCGGCAACAAGCTCCAGAGCACTTGTGATTGTGTATCGATTACCGGATCGTGTTGTTGTATTATTGAATGACAAGGTCAAGGAGGGTGTCTGCAAGCACCACAAAGTCTAGCGGTGGGCAAGTTTTGCTTCAGACGTCGTCGCGTCGAGAGAGCGGGCTGTTGGAGCCGTTGCGCTCGTGATACCTCGGTGCAAAGCGGGTCGAGCCTGCGCCAGCTGACGTCGACGGCCGTCGCATGAGTTCTTCGCGCGCTGGTCCACGCAGATCATGGACCAACGACCGACGTCGATCGCCCAGCTCGTCCTCGCCGTCGCTCGAGGCGCCTTCCCGGGACGAAGACATTCGCGCGAAGCCGTTGCTGCCGAAGCGCGGCGCAGGCGCGTCTCCCGATGTGAGTGGTCGCGACCACGATCCAGACCTCTGAGATGACGGCCGCGCCACTTCGCTCTGCAGCGTCGAAGCGACGGCGCTCGAGCCCGGTCGGCTAGGTCCGTGCGTTGTCCTGAGCGGAGGCAGCTGGAGTTGGCTCGCACCCGCAGCTCGTCCGCTGCTCGAGACTGGTCTCGAGCCACCGCCGTCTTCGCGCAGGCCGAACCCGAGCGTCGCTCCGCTGCTGGAACCGAGCCGACGAGAAATGACATGCGCGTCCGGTGCAGTGCTCGAGCTGGGTCGTCGCCAATCTGCGCCTGATCCAGCGCCATTGCGGTCCACAGACAGCCGCCACGAGCTCGCGCTGCTCTCGCGTGGCAGGGGCGGAGGCTGGAACATGAACGGCGAAGCGTTGTTGCCCGGGCTCGTGCGAAGCTCGGAGCTGTCGGTCTGCAGTCTGGGGTGTGCTTCGTCCTCACGTACACCGTAAGAGGAGCCCATCCTGGAGCGACGTCCCTCGTCTCCGACAAACGTGCTGGACAGCTCGAAGGCCGAGCCTCGGCGTTCGGAAGCGATGCGAGATTCTCGTCGCTCATCCAGCAGCGCCAGAGTCGACGACAGCGGTGGCAGATCGTCGCCGCCTGCCTGGACAGAGCCGTGTGGCCGACTGACCATCGATCCGCCCGAGGTGAGAGGACGTCGGTCGTTTGCTCTCGCGGTGGTGGACGTCGTGCTCGGCCGATCTGTCAGGTCAGGAGGGTTGCCGAATCGCGCATCGCCGCGCTGGCCGAGTGATGGCCGAGCGGATCGAAGCGAGGAAGGTGGCAAGAAAGGCTTCGGCCCTTGGACGGCATCGCCAGCCAAGGCGCCGGCGGGGCTCGTATACGGACGGTAGCTGCTGCTCGCTTGCGCCTCGTCGACACGGTCGAGCTCGGCGGATGTTGCGAGAAGCTGCTGGTCGATGCTCGGAAGCCTTTGCGCTGCCATGGAGCCGGGCCGACTGCCCCCCATGGCTGCAGCCGTTCCTGGTCTGCTCGCGCTCGGCGTGATGGACGACAGAGGAGGCAGAACGGGACGGTTCTGCGAGGTGAGCGGCCGCGAGCCTTGTGCGCTGCTGGAAGGTCGTCCGTGCGCACTCCCTGGTGGAGGGAGAAGTGGAGCGGATCCTGCATCGAGCGACGCACGGATGCTTCCGCGTGAAGGCGGAGGGCTGTTCGCTCTGGCGCGCTTTGCCAAAGTAGGAGTGCGCATGTGAAGATGCGCCGACAGGGTGGATTCGTACTGCGACCTGGACTCGGAGTCGCCAGCAGCGAAATCCGTCGCTGGATAGTGAGCAGCGTACGGGTCGTCGCTCGCCACGGGCCCACCGCCAGTCGAGTTGCGCCAGAAAGGGTTGGAAAAGGAAGGTCGTTGGGTATGGCCCTCTGCAGCCTCACATTCAGCGCCCGTGTAACTGCCGGCAAGAGCTGTCTCCAGGGGCGGGCCGTTTGGTCGCCAGGCTTGCGCAGAGAGTGAGGAAGCGTCAGCCATGTTGGCTGATGGCCGCCTCTCGAGCTCTTGCGGCTGACGACGGTAAGCATCGTAGGGCGGCATATACGATGGATGTCCGGGCGGAAGGCCTTCGTCGTGATAGCTCGAATGCGGCGTCACGAACTCCGTCGCTTGTTCCTGGCGAAGGGCTGGCCCTGAATTGGATGCAAAGTGTGCGGCTTGCTGCTGGGACGGATGAGGTGCGACTTCGAAAGGCTGGCCAGGGGCACCTGGGGCCATCGGAACACCAAAGCCGACAGGCTGGCCGCCCTGTTGCACATACTGCGGGTCATGACTCGTCCAAATGGGCATCGACGCTGGATGACCGGGCGTGGAGAAGGCAGTGGCGGGAGGAGCGGAGGCTGGCGGATCTGCAGAGTCATACTCTGACGGGTACGGATTGGGCTCGTAGATGCCGTGGGAGTTCTGCTGGGCAGCATGGATCGCGTTTGAATTGGAGGAGACGGGAGACCCCGAGCGATCGTTGCCGGCGCCACGCGCAGCTCTAGTCGCAGCGCTCGTCTTTCCTCCTCCTTTGCCGCGGCGTCCAGTGTGATTGTGGCTCGCAATCAAGGCGCCGGGCGAGCTGCTCTTGCCGAGCACTTGGGCGTGGGCGTGCTGGGCCTGGGCGGCTGATTGTGCAAGTGAAGCGTGGAGGGACGAGAGCTCCTGCATCATCATCTCGTTCCGATCCGGAGTGTCAGCATGCACGGTCTGCGCATGTTGGCGAAGGTTATCGAGGCGAGAAAAGGCTTTGCCACAGTGACATCGGAACGGCCGCTCGCCCGTATGCTTGCGCACGTGACGTGCGAGATGCTCGCTTCGGGTGAAGACCATGCGGCAATCGCCGAAGCCGCGGCATTGAAACATGGTGACGTTGCCGCTTCCCTCGGACTTCTGGCCATTGGGGTCGTCGGAGGAGCTGTCATCTTTGCTGTCGGCGGCTTCAGTCTTGCGGCCGGGCGACTCTTTGCGAGCTCGCTTGTTGCGAGGACCTTGTTGATCGGCAGCCTCGTCGGAAGCCGAGTGCGTCGGGGGACCGGATGCAGCATGAACATGGCCGTTCATAGGGCCGGGCGCGACGAACGCGGAGGGCCCCGCCATGCTTGCTGGATGCGACATGTAGCTGGCTCCAGGAGCGTACGAAGTGTGGGCAGCGTTTGTTGGCGCATCGTGGTACTGAGGACGCGCCTCCTGCTCGGTGGGTGGTGCGAACCCGAACGGCCTGCCATCGCCGTAGCCAGATTCGCGGTAAGAAGTATGTGGCACGATGGACGCAGCGGCGTACGGGTCGGATCGGACCTGCTGAAAGTTGGGATTCATGCCGAGGTTGGGAGACGTCTGATGCTGGCGCGGGTCGTGGTAAAAGAACCCCGACTGCTGCGAGGATGAAGCAGTCTCCATGATGGGCGGATAGTGGATGATGGATGCGCGAGAAGGATGGATGCTTGCGACTGAAGGATGAGCAACACGGCGTTGCTTCAGTCAGTGGTTCCCTTGGATCACCAGCGAGGCGCGTGAGGGTGGACCGAGCGGTGCTTCTGCGACTGATCGGAGGCTGCTACGCGTGTCGCATTCGGAGAGAGAGTGCGGTCGGAAGCGGATGTGAAGAACGAGAGAAGGGAAGAGGTGACGGCGTCGCACGGGGCCGATTGCATTCCAGCACTCGAACGCTTGCTGAGCGGTTCAAGGCTCGGATTGACCGGATGACAGGGGCAGCACTGGTCCACGGACGCAAGGTTGAAGGACGAGGACGAGGGCGAGGACGAGGGCGAGGACGAGGGCGAGGGCGAGGACGAGTGTGTGAGAGGCCTGAGCAAGGATGTGCGTTCTGCAATCTAATGCGTTCGGACGGGCGGAAGGCGGAATCGGACGGGCCGATGCGTTAGGCGAGCCTAGCTGGCACTGGCACTTGAGTCGAAGCTTAAGTGAGCGCAGAAGGCGGCGGATGCAAGGTCGGAGAGTGACTCGGAGACGAGCGAGCGGTTGAGCAAGCACGCGAGAGATAAATGGTCACGTCGCCGCGCACACCGGTCAAGGCAAGCCGACGGAGGCGGGCTGGGTCTGTCGAGTCGCTGTCGGAGGCGGCGAGCGTTGCGGACGGACGTGCTGTGCCGAAGGGGATCTTGAGACTGAGCAAGATGCAGGTCTTGGCACACCGCGGTGCGACGGAGAAGCCGACGGGCCCGGGTGCAGACGATGCGCACGCGCACGCGAAACAAGGTTAACGTCGAAAGCTAAGCTGCGCACAACCACCAGACCGATGCAGAGTTGGGGCGGTCCGGGAGTGGCACGGTGCACAGCAGAAAGGCCGGATGGAGAGCGAAAAGGCCAACTCTTCGCAACGAGGCGGCTGATGCAAATGCGGATGCCGAACGGCGAAAGTCTTCGGGCCGGTCGCCGCAATAGATTCTGCTTTGGCTGTGCAGTCAAGGCTTCTTCGGACGGTGCGGACAAGACTTTGGAGTCGGACAAGAGGCGGGATCGAAGAGCAAGAGGTCGAGATCGAAGCTGAAGTTGGTGGAGAGTGGAGAGCGGAGAGTGGAGAGAGGATGGGGAGGGTGAAATGTGGAACGCGCGAGGGCGTGGGCGAGCGGAGCGATGATTGGTGGTGAAAAGAGGCTGGATCCGCCGAGATTCCATGCTTCAGGCACGCCGCCGCCCCGGTCTCTCTAGTACAGCAAGCTAGTCAGGGCAAGGACACATGCAAGAGCCACTCGCCGCCCTGACTACAGGGTGTCCCCAGCGAAAAGGCGCGCGCGACTCACACGCAGCAGCAGCAACACGCCGACCCTTTCAGCGGCGGTCAGTTACAGCCCACCGGTCACTCATGCCAGGCAGACGCTCGGATCGATGCTGCTCGTGCCTTGTGTCGCCTGCGGCCGGCTGCAGCGCATGCACCTTTCGGATGGCTGCGCGTGCTTTCGAGCACGCTCCACAGCTCTCAGGCGGTCTTGCATGTCCCTTTTGGAATTTCTGCAATTTATCAAATTTCGACCTCTACCAGGCGGCTACTTGGGCTCAACACGCGGAGGAGCCAAGTGCGGAGGCGCGAGGCGGACGTCGGTGGTGACTGGGTGAGTGTGACGAAGGAGAGTGGGACGTGCTAGTGGGCTCGGCTGCGATGGGCTGCGTTGCCCTTCTGCGAGACACGAGGGTGTTCCGAAGAGCTTGCAGAGCGCCGCCCTGAGACGAAGCGAGCCGTGCCCACACGGCCTGGTCAAGCGATCCTCGGGTGGCAGGCACAGAACAGGCACCGAGCACAGCAGGTCCGACGGCGCTCCGGCTCGAACGGAAGGATGGAATGCGTGCTTTGGGCGCCACTTTGCCCTGCTAGATTGGCTGCGTGCATGCAACCCCATCCGCCCTGACGGCTCGCCCCTCCTCGCTCCGCCCTCACTTGAGGCTCGGTCCATCGGATTGCCCTTGCGTCCCACGGTGGGTTGGACGCTGGTCACATCGCAAGGGCGCAGGGGTCGCTGGGCGCCACTTGCCGCTGGTTGGAAAATTCAACACCGATCGCTTTTTCTGGCCCCCGTCTCCACAGCAGCGAGGGCGAGATTCAACGCGTAAAACAGAATAGCCGGTGCAGGCTCGATTCCAAATGCAGCTGCGGGCCAACTCCCGAGGCATGCTACATGGGTCGCAGCGCTTCTTTGCAAGGGGGAGGGGGATACGGTATGGCGACAACGACTCATCGTAGGGGAGCGAATGCGGCAGTAGCCTGTTGCACCTCGACCCTGGACAACGGACGAGCGGAGCAAACCAGCTTCTGTGCAGCTTCGTAGCGCGTGCCCTGCTGGCAGATCCTCCGGGCCAGGGCCCGGGCGAGATGTGCAAACAAAAAGGCACGCTCCGCTCGACTGGAATTTTTCCACATGCCTCTCTTCCCCGCTGAGGGACCTCCATCTTTTCACGCTAGGCCCCGCAGCTCAGCCTGCATCACGTGTCCTTGATCGCATCTGCCGATTCATCGGGTGACCTTACCTCTCCAACTCGACGACATGCTCCCTTATCCAAGTCACCACGCCTCGTCTCTGCTTGCAGAGCATATCCAACAGCTCAGTCCGTGGCGGAGCTGAAGCAGCGACCGCGCCGAGATTCTCGTGCCGTGCCGTGTAGAGTTCTAGAAACACTTGCTCTTTGCAAGACGGTGCGCAACAAGTTATCATGCTGAGGAGTTGATGGATACCGACAAATGCCTTCGCACCGCGAAGGCATGGTTCGCTTGCGGGTATCTCGGCAGGTAGCTGACGCAAGTGCCGATCCGTCAGGGGGAGCAGCTTCAGAAGAGATCTGTTGTCCTCCGACTTGTACACCTAGCTGCCGTGCACATCTGTGAGCGTCTTGCAGTCTCTCGAAGCCAACCAGGAACCGCGGGCTGTCTCCAACAATTCTGCGGCACGTCCACAAAGAGGGCATCGTCTTGGCCGCATCTACCCTGTCGAGGAGCGAGGCGGATCCCAAAAGCCGACATGGGCGTGGCATTGATACAGCGGCACACCGAGCTTGGCGCGATCCCCGCCCAGCCTGCTCTTTGGACAGCCACACCGTACCTGACTCTCACATTGGCTCAGATGAAGCTGCCACCGGCGGCCGGCCGACCAAGACCGATATGATACTCTGCTCCACTTTGCACATGGTCGTGCAGCGACTGCGGTTCATTCTGGGGGCCAGCTGAACCGATCGCCGCCCAGTTTGGTGCCATGCGGTCGAGTTCGCCAGGAGGTCCAGCTGCATCCGAGGTTTGACACACGGCCATGTGCGATGATGTCAGGCTGTTGCCATGGTCTTGCATCACTGGCGCGTCGCATGTTTTTTTTTTCTTTTCTTTTTTTCTTTCTTCCGACTGGCATCATGGATCGCAGCTGCAGGCCAGCAGCACGCAGCTTTGTTTGGCCGATCCGTTTTGGCGCCTTTGCGGAAATCGAAAATTAAGCATCCCGCATGACTGTGGCTACCCCTCTCAAGCGATGAACAGGCTCACTCCGATGGCACGTATCTCGCACGTCGACTCGCTCAGCCTGGTTCGGCCTCTTGTCACGGCCAAGAAGCTTGGCCCCTCCTGTGTGTCCTGTCGGATAGTCTGCTGGCTCAAAAGGATCAGCAGACGTCTTCGTCTCGATTTGAGCGTCGTTAGGAGGGCCGAAGAGGAACGCGGTGGAAGCAGAAGTCCGGCATTGTCATGCCTTGCGCGCCCGTCTCTTGTGTGTCGAGGATCGCTGCTCGGGAATGCATCTCCGGTCGTCGTAATGGCTCTGCGGACATGGCTCTTCGCCTCGGACACCGTTGAGGGGCATGTCCGCGAGCCGACACCCGACGTTCCTGAAATTCATGCGTGGTATTGGTGGAGCAGATGGCCGGTACTGCCGGGACTAGTGAGCCGATCGACGGTCTTTTCGGTCAATGTCGAGCCTGATCGACTTGCCACGATCAAGATTAGGCTCACAATGGCAGCTTCTTGAACCGAGCGCAGAGAGCGTCTCGACGCGACTCGCTCGGCGCAGACAGCGACAGAAAGGTGCCGGCGTCGTCAAATTAACTTAAGCCTGTTCCACACAGAAGAGTCCATGGAAGAAGGCTCTCTCTCCTGAAGATTTCCCTCGAGAGACTTTGAGCGAAAAGGACAGTGGGGTGGCTCAGCCTCCCGCGTATGCTCGCGCACTCAATCTTGGCCCCGCGCCGAGCGATGCAGCGAGCGCTGATCGTGCAGCGCAGTGCCGTGCAGTGTCGCGGCCACGCCTTGAGGTTTATGCAAAGCCTACAAAGCAAGGGAAAAAAAAAAAGAGGGGCCCACCTGTCAATAGCAAGAGGGCCCCCGTGGGCCACTCACTCGGAGGATCAGGGGCCACACCCTTGAGGCACGCCCAACGGAGCGACGGTCGACATTCGGGGTTAGGGGAATGGAAGGGACAGCCAAAGGCCAGAGGCAGCAGCCCGGTCAAAAGTCCGAATGCGAACTTCCCGTCGAGCCGCTCTGTCGTCACCGAGGTCAGCCGCCAAGGCGCGGCACTCCCGTCTGACGAGACTGGCAGCTTGTTTCGGACAGTCGCGCCAGGCAGGATGCCTCGAGCCATCGCCTGGCCAAGCGTGGCTTCCGATGCGGAGCTCGAAAAACCCACAAAAAAAATTCTCCGTTCGCGCATTCCCTGCCGCCGCCGTCGCGCTGCAACAGCTGCAGCTTGGCAGCGCAGGTGGGGCGCGGCGCTGCGCCTCAAGCCTCCGCTCCACATTGTCATTTTGGCTCAATGCGTGGACGAGCCCGTGTGGATGTCCTGTGAGGATGTCCTGTGACATTACGCGGAAGTGTGATTCGCTGGATCCGGCTGCCACTTCCGTGAGCCCATCTGGATGCGCGCCGAGCTTGCTCTGTCTGCTCCAGTCTTCGCACTCTGCCAAGTCTGTGACGCTCGATGCCGCTCCAGCCGAGCGCATGGCCACTGGACATCAGCCGAAGACCAAAAAAAGGGAAAGAGAAAAGAGGGTGTGGTGGCCCACCCCGCTCGCAGCCCAGCCGGGCCCTCAATCTGACCTCTCCCTCTCTCTTCTCTCTCTCCTCCGGCCGCTGCCAGCCGAACATGCACACCGGCTGTGGTCCGCGCAAGGTTGTCTCCGAAAGCACCTCGATGACGCTAGGACGTCTGGCTCCCCGCGGCTGATGATCATAAATACCTCGCACGCACCCCGCTCCGCCATCGCTCTGCCCCAACCCACATCATCCCCCCGAACTTTGGCGTCCTCCTCTCGATTCTTGGGCGTAGCCGTGCCTCCTGTACCGCACTGTCCCCCTTCGTCTCGATTGATCGCGTGGTGATCGTATGCACCGCCAGCAAGTAGGCCTTTCGCATCCGACTCTGCTCAACGTCCTCCTACCTCAAGCGCAGCTCGCCTAGAAGCATCCAAACATCATGGTCTTCCAGGTGCGAGGCACGCCGATTGGCGCCCTCACCCTCTTCATCGCCATGCTCGCCTCCATGGGTGGCTTCCTCTTCGGCTGGGACACGGGTCAGATTTCCGGTCTTACCCAGATGGCCGACTTCCGTCAGCGCTTCGCCACCGTCGACAACCCCGATGCGATCGGCGGCAAGGACTGGAACCCGTGGCTCGAAGGCGTCGTCGTCTCGCTCCTCAGCGTGGGAACGGCCATCGGTGTCATGATTGGCGCCCCTCTGGCTGACTCGCTCGGTCGACGATGGGCCATGGTCGTCGAGTGCATCATCTTCGACATTGGTGTCATCATCCAGGTCACCTCTTTCACCGCCTGGTACCAGGTGGCCATCGGTAGGCTCGTCACTGGTCTCGGCGTCGGCGCACTGTCGGCCGCCGTGCCCCTCTACCAGTCCGAGACTGTGCCGCGACAGGTGCGAGGTGCCCTCGTCGGTACCTACCAGCTTTTCATCACCCTCGGCATTCTGCTGGCCTACTGCACCAACATCGGCACCCGCAACTACGGCAACTCGGGCGAGTGGCGCGTGCCCATCGCCCTCGGCATCTTCTTCTCCACCATCCTCGCCGTCGGCATTCTCTTCTGCCCCGAGTCGCCCCGTTGGCTCGCTGCCCGAGGCCGCAACGAAGAGGCCTACAAGTCGTGCGCGGCAGTGCGAGGCGCCAAGTACGGCGACGGCAACCCCTGGGTCGAGGCCGAGTACCGCGAGATCATCGCCGTGGTCAAGGCCGACGAGCGAATGGAGGAGGCCGGCTGGATCGACTGCTTCAAGCCTCGAAACAAGACGCTCTACCGAACCCTGCTCGGCATGACGCTGCAGGCCGGCCAGCAGTTCACCGGTGCCAACTACTTCTTCTACTTTGGCACTGCCATCTTCACCTCGGTCGGCCTGAGCGACTCGTTCGTCACTCAGATCATCCTTGGCGCCGTCAACTTTGCCTGCACGTTCCTCGGTCTCTACATCCTCGAGCGCTTCGGTCGACGCTGGCCTCTGATCTACGGCGCTGCTTGGCAGTCGTTCTGGCTCTTCGTCTTTGCCATCGCCGGTGTTGTCGGTGGTCCCCAGCCCGACCAGATCTCCAAGGGCGTGGGCAACCTGCTCATCGTCTCTGCGTGCCTCTTCATTCTCGGATACGCCTCCACCTGGGCTCCCGGTATCTGGGTCTGGATCGGCGAGAGTTTCAGCTACCGCACCCGTGCCAAGCAGGCGTCGCTCGCCACCCTCGCCAACTGGGTCTCGAACTTCCTCATCTCGTACTTTAGCTCGCCCATCGCCACCGAGATCAACTTTGCCTACGGCTTTGTCTTCGCCGGATGCAACTTGGCCAACACGCTCGTCGCCTACTTCTTCGTCTACGAGTCGGCCGACCTCACCCTCGAGGACGTCGATGCCATGTACAACGACCCCAACTGCAAGGCGTGGCACTCGACAAAGTGGGTGCCGGCCGGCTACACGTCGCGCGACCAGATCAAGGAGAAGGACAGCGGCCAGGCAAGCGAGGTGGGCGAGTGGAGCAACTCGCCCTCGGCGCTGCCCGGCGAGCAGGAGAAGAATAAGGCCAATCCTCTTCAGGTCGCCTGAACGGCTTCAAGAAGCACCCTTCTCAGTTTCCACCGCATTCGGCATCACCATCTGCATCTCCCCATAAATACCAATGCCCCGTCACAAGGCTAATTGCACATTGGCCGCCGCTTCGCACTTCAGTGCGTCTGTACGTACTTCCGCCTGCAAGGCAAGGCATTAATCGCAGAAGCTGGTCATATCGTAGAACGTTCGAAATAATGTACTATTGAATGATCCGGTGATTGAGATGACGAGGGAGCTGAAGTAGTCAAAAGGCATGCTTCGCCGTTGGCAACTCTTGATGCGCGCCCAGCGTCGAGCTTTTTTGGCCCAGGAGGAAATCTCGGAATTCGGAGCGACAAACGGGCTGAGAAGCCGACTGGCCAAATTTGCCTTGGACGCAGCTTCATTTCTCCACCTCGTACGCCCATCCGCCCTCTTACTCGACCTCGTCAACATCATGTCGCTCTTTGGACTTGGAGGCGGCTCTTCGCCTGCCGCAAGCAATGCAGCTGTGAGCTCGGCTCAGATCGAGGCTGCTACCGCCGAACTCGAGATGGTCACCGACGTCTTCAACCGCCTCGTCTCGTCGTGCCACGCCAAGTGCATCTCCACAAGATACGCCGAGCCCGACCTCAACAAGGGCGAAAGCATCTGCATCGACCGGTAAGCCCTTTCTCTTCTCCTCAACTACAGGCATGGATGGCATGCTGAGACGGCTTGACTGACAAACACTTCCATGTCCCGGGTATCGCCACTCGCAACAGCTGCGTCAGCAAGTTCTTCGCTGTCAACGGAAAGGTCAACGAGCTCATGCAGTCCATGGGCCAAGCCGCGCAGGGCGGTGCTCCCAGCGGTGGAGGATCCTTCTTTGGATGATGTCGCTCGTCTGGCGATCAAATACACAATGCCAATGCAGTTCGATTCGTTATACCAGTGCAAGGTGATGCGTACACAGCAGCAGCAGCTGCTTCGGTGCACCGCTTGGCCGGTGCCATAGCGCCGACAGCCTGCTTCTCGGTGACAAGGGCTAGGCTAGCATGTACTGAGCTGCTTCCAGTAATCCATCAGCCATGCACTGCTCAACGGCTCGCCGTTGTGTCCCATGTGAGGGAACCATCGAAGCTGCGCACCCGGGCCGTGCTCGGCCAAGATGCGCTGGTCGTCTGTGTGTGTTTGGAAGCCGAAAGGTCAGACGAGTCGAACGTGTGAGCGCAAAGCTACTGGCCATGTTGATCACCTTTGAGACTCACCAATCGGAAAGATCGTGTCGCGCTCGCCGTTGACCGCAAGCAGGGGCGCACTGGGCTGGTCGAGCAGACCTGAGATGCAACGACACTCGATTTTTGCGTCGTGAGCAAGCGCTGCCGATCCATCGCTGGTGCGACATGCGTCCACTTACCCTGACGAAGAAGCGAATACTTCTCGGCCTCGTCCTTGAATTCTTCCTGGTCTGAGTAGCCAAAGGCCTGGCTCAGCGCGCGCTGTAGGCTGGCTGGGTAAGCCAACGCCTCGGCCGCTTCGAGCCACCTGTTCATCGTTTCAGTGACTCGTCAGTACGTGCTGCACATCTCCAGCCTGGAAGAGACCACGAAGCTGTTCACCTACGTTCTTGTAAAAGTGTAGTGACTCGCGGTTCCCTGGCTGACGACCGTGCGGAGGCGATGTTGCTCGACGCGCGAGGCACGCACCGCCCAGTAGGAGCCCGTCGAGATGCCCCAGAAGCTAACACAGTGCGCGCGAAAGAGCCGGTTGTGAGAGTGAATCCAGTCCACAATGCTGTTCCAGTACTTTTGCTCCGCCTGAGGATCGCGGCCCGTGATGGGGGAGTCGGCAGTTCCAGGCATCGGGACGACGATCGCTGCGTATCCGTACGATGTCAAAGCGGTGATCTGCTCGAGCATGTATGTGTGATAGTGGTCCAGGCCAGTGATGATGACAACGACCGGCTGTGCTCTTCGCTGCCCCTTGGCACGAAAGACTCGGAGCGGAATGGCTGTCGTGGCATCGTGGACTTGTCGTCAGTGTGTCTAGCTTCAGGCTTGATGCCTTGGCGCCGACCAGATAGCATTCTCACCTGGCTGATTCGAGTCTCTGCCACCGAGCGTTGCGAGAGGGATATCTGCCTTGAAGCTCTGGAACAGTCCCATCAGGCTTGATTGACGTTTGGGCCCAAGTCAGTAATGATGATCGCGCTCCTCGTTCTCTGATCGAGCCCATTCTTTGCACCTACTCGAGGGCGGCCTGGAATGCAGCTTTGTCGAGCTCCCACGCGGCCAGCTTAGCTCTGGACCTGCTGGTGGCTTCGTGGACCCAAGGGAAGTACGCCAACCGGTAGACATTTGCAGCTCGCCTACGGGCTCGAAGAGGGAGTTCCAATGTCAGTGGCTCACTGAGCTCGTCCAATAAGGGGAAGGGGAGGGACGCACATGTAGTAGGTGATTGCCTCTTGGCTTGCACCGCTAGAGCGCAGAGCATCGGCGCGCTCAACGAGCTCGTTGCCCTTTGGTAGAAACAGGCTTGCCCACTCGTCGTCTCCAATGTCAGCGACCGGAACGTCAGGATAGGCTGCCACGAGGTGATCAAAGATGGGCGCAAAATCGGCCTCGTCGGCGTAGGCGTCTACTGGCCACGCTTTGCGCTGCAACTGCAATGCCCAAATGAACCGGACATGTCATTGATGTCAGCATCTTCAATACCGTTACAGCACGATTTTCAGACCAGCAAAAGAGACCGAAAGAGTCGTCGATGAGGAGCGAGTTTCAGAACGCACGGCGACTTTCAAGAACGTCTCATACCAGGCCGAGACAGACTGATGGTACGGATAGGGCGAAGTGTCGGTCATGACGTCCGTTCCAAAGGTGAAGAACAAATCGGTACTGTCATCGACATCGGCGTAGACCGCGTCATTCGGAACAATCAGGAGGAACACTGTCCATGCGAGGATGGCGGCAAAGTATCGCATGTTGGAGACGGTATGCTCCAAGTGGGCAAGCTAGAAAGGAAGACTCAGTAGAAGGGACGAAGGCAGTGTGTATGGGTAGCGGGACACACCCCGATAAACACTCGAGGGCTGTCATTCAATCAGCATATATACGCCCGTCCAGCTACGTAGACGACAGCGTGTTCAGGCAAATGGCCACTGTCGGACTTCGATTGGTCTGGTGCGTTCGGAGCCAGTCTCTGCAAAGTGTCGTGCAGCGATGGAAGGGGGGTATGAAGGAGGTTGGATGGTTCAGATGGGCGGCCGAGGCTTGGCCAGCGCCCGCACTTTGGGAGCGTTTGGGGTGGGAAAGACTGGCGCCGGTGAGGGAGGGATTCGGAGGCAAGCCTAACGCGCTTCCAGACTTGGCTAAGCCTCGGGAGGTCTCCTCCACAAGAGAAACCTCCGTGATTTCTCGAAAGGCGTCTTGCAGCGTGACATCTTCCTGGCCTTTGCCACGATCCACACTCGGATTCCTCGGACATCGCTATCTCACTGCCATACGGTACTGCTCCAACATCGACGATACACAGCACTGGGCTCGGATCTCACAGCAACACAGCGACGATGGCCGGCTCGACTGAACCCGCTCCGGCACCCACAAGGGACGAGCGTAAAGCTTGTTGGTCGCACCGAGATGTCTATTTTGCATGCTTGACCCAAAAGGGAGTCAGGGTGCCTCCCGGTACCGACATGAGCGATGGCCGAGGCCCGATCGGAAAGGCCGCCAAGGAAGAGCAAGAGGCGCTCGAGAGGGAGAAGGCGATCACCGCCGACGAAGCGCGGAAACAGGACCCATGCCTGGAGGCGCGACAGGGGTACGAGGCCAACTGCGCTCGGAGCTGGGTAAGTGCCGCAATAGAGAGAAGGCAGGCTGGACTCACGAAGCGACCGCGATACGCCGAGGGTCGGATATGCCCAGCGCGAAGCTCCGAAAGGATCGCGATGACTGACGCTTTGTTTCCTTTGGTCCGCTCTTGAACTCAGGTCGACTATTTCAACAAGAGAAGAGTGCTGGAGCAGCGCCAAAAGATGATGTACGAACAGGCCGAAGCGGATCGATCGAAGCGCTGACATCCTGGCCCGGCATCAGCGCCGACCGACAGTTTGCTTCGCTCTTAGCGCAAGCTCGGCACTTCCGAAGCGTTGGACTTGGTCGTCTCAGGCATGCACCACTCTCAGCAGAGCATTCGTCAAGGTCACATTGCTGCCGGAGTGCATGTCGGAACTCGCCCGAGCTCAGCGTCACCGTTTTGTCTCGGCTCGGCCGCCTCCTCGCGCCGATCCCGACTCGAACTGTACTTTACATCTTACTACGCCCATCCCTAATCATATTCACGCTGTTCACACGTCGCCCGTTCCGCTGAGCCTGGTACACTGCTGGGGGAGGCAACGGAGCCCGAAAGGATGCTCGTCTGCACCTGCCGCGGGTGCGTGGCGTCTGTGTTGGGCACCGTCAAGCAGGCGGTCAGGGAGGCTCGAGAGGAAATTCGGGACTCGGGCATCGCCCCTGGAGCTGCAAGAAATTCTCGAGGCGTGGAATTCCACGCCAAGCGCAGCAGACCAGCTCGCTCAGGGCGCAGTCGCGAGTCGGCCACGCGCTCCCGTGGAGCGGATGCATCTTGGCTCGCTCTTCAGGTGACCCTCGCCTCTTCATCACCTTCATCACACTCGCCTTCCGCACCTACGCCAGGCCCGGACTCAAGCGCGCACACGCTGACATCTGCCGATATTCTTCTCAGAGTGCGATCGCTTGCCGGCATCATCCGAGCTTGCCGTGCTGAGCTTGGTAGCTATGCCTTCGCGTGACCGCTCGCTCGACGCGCGCTCGAATGCAAGCAGCAGCAGCACCAGATCAGCCTCGCCCGATGAAGCCGCAGCGCTCAAACGCAAGAGACCCATCAGCCGCTCGCCGTCTGGAGCCAGCGCCGGGTCGTCTCGCTCGGCATCCAGATCCAGATCTCCGCCTCCGAGGTCACGCAGAAGAAAGTCATCCAGAGGTCGCTCGCCCTCGTTCAGCAGCGATGACGACGCGCACAAACGCAACGAGTCTTCTCGGACAGCTGAGGCGCAACAAAGCGAGGCAAAGGCCAAGGAAGTGGCAGCCAAGGGTGAGGCGCTCCGCTCCACTTTGGCCAAACTCTCTGCCACCAAGGCCGGTGGTGCCTACATCCCGCCCGCGCGCTTGAAGGCTTTGATGGCAGAAGCAGCCGCAGCGGATCCCGGAAGCGCCGAGTTCCAGCGTATGAGCTGGGACGCGCTCAAGAAGAGCATCACCGGCCTCGTCAACAAAGTCGCTGCCGAAAACATCAAGACCATCGTCGTCGAGCTCTTCGGCGGCTCCAACCTCATCCGCGGCCGCGGTCTGTACTGCCGCTCCATCATGCGCGCACAGGCGCTCTCGCTATCCTTTACGCCCGTCTTCGCCGCCCTCACCGCCGTCGTCAACACTAAGCTGCCCATGGTCGGAGAGCTCCTCGTCATCCGGCTCGTCTCGCAGTTCCGTCGATCATTCAAGCGCAACGACAAGACCGTCTGCAACTCAACCGCCATGTTCATTGCTCATCTCGTCAACCAGCGCGTCGTTCACGAGGTCCTGGCTCTCGAGATCCTCGTGCTCCTGCTCGAAAAGCCCACCGACGATAGCGTCGAGATCGCTGTCGGTTTCATGCGCGAGGTCGGCGCTTTCCTCGCCGAAGAGGCGCCCAAGGCCAACAACAGCATCTTTGACCGGTTCCGTGCAGTACTCTACGAGGGAGACATCAGCAAGCGCGTGCAGTACATGATCGAGGTGCTCTCCCAAGTGCGCCGCGACGGCTTCAAGGACAACCCGCGCATCCAAGAGGCCCTCGACTTGGTCGAAGAGGACGACCAAATCACGCATTCCGTCAGTCTGGATGACCAGCTCAACGTCCAAGAGGGCCTCAACGTCTTCAAGAACGACCCAGACTTTCTTGAAAACGAGGAGCGCTACCGTGCTATCAAGGCAGAGATCCTGGGCGAAGATGATGACAGCGATGACGGCGGATCCGATGCGGACTCCGAGACTGGTTCGAGCTCAGACGAGAGCGAGGCAGCCGACCCGGACGTCGCACAGCGACAGCTCGAGATTCACGACCGAACCGAGACCAACCTCACCAACCTGAGGAGAACCATCTACCTTACCATCATGTCCTCGCTCGACTTTGAAGAGAGCGTGCACAAGCTCCTCAAGCTCGAGATCCCCGAAGGTCAAGACATTGAGCTATGCAACATGATCGTAGAGTGCTGCTCCCAGGAGCGCACCTACAGCAAATTCTACGGCAACATGGGCGAGCGCTTCTGCAAGCTCCATCGCAAGTGGTCCGACAACTTCGAACAGAGCTTCCGCAACTACTACGACACCATCCATCGATACGAGACCAACCGTCTCCGCAACATCGCGCGCTT
Source organism: Moesziomyces antarcticus (assembly GCF_000747765.1). Taxonomy (NCBI): domain Eukaryota; kingdom Fungi; phylum Basidiomycota; class Ustilaginomycetes; order Ustilaginales; family Ustilaginaceae; genus Moesziomyces; species Moesziomyces antarcticus. The sequence goes on from NW_014639002.1 coordinate 682,009, forward strand.
CTTCGGCCACCTCTACTCGACTGACAGCGTGAGCTGGGCCGCCTTCTCCGTCATCCACATGAACGAAGAGGACACCACCAGCAGCTCGAGAATCTTTGTCAAGATCCTCTTCCAAGAGATCCAGCAGCAGCTCAGCCTCAAGACGCTCGCCGAACGCTTCGGGGAGCCGAGCCTGCAGGAGCACTGGCAGGGGCTCTTCCCCAAGGACAATCCGAAGAACACTCGTTTCTCCATCAACTACTTCACCTCGATCGGCATGGGCGTGCTGACCGAGGACATGCGCGAGCACCTCAAGAACGCACCCAAGATCCTGCTCGCGCAAAGGCAGGCAGCGCTGGCGGCGAGGGGCTCCGATGACAGCGATACCGACTCCTCCAGTGTGCTCTCGAGCAGCACTGGCTCCCGCAGTCGCAGGTCATACTCGTCGCGCTCGTCAACATACTCTTCAAGATCTCGTTCTTCGCGGTCGCGGTCGCGCTCATACTCCTCGGGCTCCTACTCTTCGCGTTCGTACTCCTCGCGTTCCTACTCGTCCTATTCTGGCTCTTCTCGCAGTCGCAGTCGCAGTCGCAGTCGCAGCCGAAGACCTCGAGGCCGAAGCATCAGCCGAAGTCGATCGCGAAGCTTCACTCGGAGTCCATCGCGAAGCCGCAGCAGGACGCCTAGTCCCAGGCGGCGTCGCGGACGTAGCCGCACCCGCTCGGCATCCTACTCGTCCTACTCGTCCCGATCACGATCGTATTCGCGGTCGCGATCCAGGTCGTACTCGCGGTCGCTCTCGCGTTCACGATCGTACTCGCGATCCTTGTCGCGTTCTCGCTCTCGCTCGCGATCCGTCGACGCGCCACGAGACCGTCGCTACCGTTCCGCCTCGCGCTCGGCGCGATCGCACTCGGATACTGAAGACCGCGACCCGCGATCGCGACCTCTATCTCGCGGAAGACGCGACTCTTTCTCGTCTCCATCTCGCTCGCCGTCGCCCAGAGATCGACGCTAGGCGACGGAGACACGCAGCCGCGAATCTGTCTGTTGACGCTTTGTAATGTGCGCATGATCAAGGCGAGCGCCCTACGATTGGGAAATGGATGAAATTCTATTCCGAGCCGGTATATAAGCAAGCATGATGGCGGTTCGCCAAAGCCAAGACCGAGTGACGTACTTTTTGAGGAAAGAGGGGGAGCGAGAGTAGACATCACCAATTTGGGTGTTCCGGCTCGGCCTTGAGGTCCTCGTCTAGTGGCAGGCGGTACTGATGATTGTGTCACGAAGGCAAGGGGACAGACAAGACCTGATCAGTGTCATGCTGGCAACACGGGAGCTGCCACCTTCAAGCGAGGCAGGATGAGGCTGAATGCAACTTACAAGGCCTTCTTTTTCGATGTACTGGATGACGCTGTTCGGAAGGAGATACTTGATGGACTGGCCTCGACGGACAAACAGGCGCACCTTGGAGGAGGAGATGTCGTTGTAGATGGTCTGCTTGACGATCTTGAGATTTCGGCGGTACTTCCAGAGAAGGTCGTGCGAGAGGAGGAATGACCACACGTCTGCACCCGTTCGCTCTACGATCAAACAGCCGTACTGGCCCAGGATGTGGTGAAGATCGGCGGTCGCCCAGACGCCTGGCTCGCCCATGCTCTGGATGAGGTCGCCGCCAGCAAGCAGCATGATCTTGACGTTCTTTCGGCTGCCGTCGCTGAGGATGACGCCGCCATCCGTCGGTCCGTTGATCTCTTCGTGGAAGTGGTCCAGGACGACAGCTGTACGCTGGTACTCGTCTTGGAGCGACTCCCACGCATCCACCATGAGCCAGGTGGATGTCTTTTCAACGGCGAGCTCGCACATGCGCACACGGTGCGTTGCCTTTGCCAGACCCTCCTTCTTGTAGTAGTCCGATACGGGCGAGTAGTAGCCGGCGAGCAGCTCGTACTTGCCCGACTCCATGATCTGGTCCTTGGCCATCTCAAAGATACGCAGATGCAAGTAGGTGGGCGGAGAGAAACTGCCGCAAGCTACAATGACGAGCGGAGTTCTGGACTCGTCGCGCATCTTGGTGGGCAGGCGGTGGCGCGGGAAAGTGTAATCCTCCTTGGTCTGACCCTGCTGGGGTACGCGGCCGTCTCGGAGACGGATGTCTGGGCTGAGACCCTCGACGCCGTCCACCTCGTCATCACGTTCGGCGGCGGACGAACCTGCATCCTCCTGCGCATCGAGATCCTCCGAGAACTGCGAATAAGCTGGGCGATCTTCGGCGGACTGAGGCACCGGCGAGCTTCTGCTCTGGCTGGAATGACTGCTGTTGGTACGCTGTGTCCAGGCCGATGGGCCGCGGCTCGAATGAGCATCGCGATGGTTCGCCTCACCGGAGGCTTCCCAACCGTGTGGGCTGGGTCGTTTAGCCGCCTCGGAAGTGGCGGTGGAGGTGAGGCCGAGGACAGGCTTGTTGGGCGAGAGGGTTGCTAAACTGGCCGAGCTGGCCTCGCGAGATGAGAGCTTTTCGTCCAGATCCCACTGCGGTACGTCTCGATCGTACTGCGAGCTCGTGTGAGTGCGGCCGTCCGATTGGCTGTGCCCTGAGCTGGCACCATTGGCATCATCAGAGGTGGAGGAAGTCATGCCGCTCAGGAGCGACTGCCTTTCGGCCGTCGGTGTCTTGACGCTGGGATCGTGCGATTGCGGAGAGGCTGGCAAGACGCGAGATTGTGAATGCGAGCGTGTGTAGGGATCCTGGTCGTCGGCGGATGAGATGGACGTGGCCTTGGACAGCGGGCTGCTGCCGCCAGCGGTGCGTGACTGTCGGGTGGTGCGCTGCGGGCTGCCGGGTGGACGATTCGATGAGCCGGACGCTTCCGACGCGTGCGAAGACGGATCCGAGTCGTGGCTGGAGAGTCGCTGGCCGGCTTCATCGAGAGGACCAGCGCCTCCGACCGCCGCACCAGTGAAGGGCGGGCTGTCGAGGTGGAAGCTCTGCACCGACAGAGCGGCAAACTTGAGCGAAGAGGGGCCGCCCGGCCCGGCCTGCGAGTCGGTCATCCGGGGCATCGGAGCAGTGGGCTGGTTCGGAGCGCGGTTGGGATCCGAGCGGGTCGTCGAGAGTCGTCGCGAGCGAGCATCCGAGGCGGAACGCGGCGCAGCCACAGCAAGAGAAGAGACAAGCGGATCGGTACAGTCAGCATTGGCGCGTCTCGGATGCTGCCGACTGGGCAGGCCTGAGGCGAGGTCCAGCCAGCGTCGTGCTGCAGCTCGGATGCTGCCGACTGGGCAGGCCCGAGGCGAGGTCCAGCCAGCGTCGTGCTGCTGCTCGGGCAGAAGGAACTCACCGTTTGCCGCGACATGTTTTGCGAGAGAGCGTATCAGTGGGCGTTGCTGTCGAAGTTGAGCCGCAGCGGGGTGCGGAGATCCGTGTGAGACAGAGCAGCAGTCGTGTTGGGAATCCCTGTGTGAGGCTATACAAGAGGTCGATGAGCCGGCGACCGAGAACGATTGACGAGCGTCCGAGGAGAAGGTCGGGGTCTAATGGGGTTTCGAACCCGTGGCCAACAAGGTGAGAGGAGGTGAGGCGAAGGAGAGGAGGCAATGGTGTCGTCTGAAGGATCAAAGGTCGGAATGGATGGCCGAGGGTGAATGCTGCGCCGGAGCCATGGCATCGGAGGCCGCAGGCTAGCCTGCACGAAACAAGATGTGGCCCCGCCCATCCTTGGCTGGAGCGAGCCTCCGCTAAGCTGACCTCCCCCATCCATCCCCGAAGCCTTTCGGCGCCCTGCCGGTTTTCGGTCCTCTGCCGAACGTGCTTTTTGCAAGTGCTTGCAAGGCTCGCTCCGTCCTTTCATGTCTCCTGCCACTGTTTCCGTCCTCCACGCCGAGACATCTGATTCCCAGTTCCTGGTCGGCTTGCTGAATCGTGCATCTGGGCGATCCACGCTTCCCAAACACAGCGCGGAAAAAAAAGCCAGTCCGATCCCAGTGTTCAATGCCCGTCGTGTCAGAGCGGCTTTGTACAGGGCCGCCAAAGTCACACGGCGTTGCCAATCTTGGCCGATCCAGACCGGAAAGCCGCGCTTCTGCCGCTTGGTGTTCAGAGCGCATGAAAAAGCGGTAAAAAATAGAGAAAGGTGTGAGCACGACGGACCTCACAGCTTTGAAATCACGCGAAAATTCGACCCAGCCTCGTCGTGACTCGACTCGATGGCTTCTGAGCTAGCCATGCAGACTGTAGCTCAGGACCGACACGGCTTCGTTTGGACATCCCTGATCCATCATGCCCCGATCACGAACGCTTGCGGCTCGCAAGCAGTCCCAGCAGGCGGAATCGCAACGCGTGTCTAGACGGCAATTTGAGACCACAGTCAAAGTCAGAGATGGCGCGAGCTCGATTGGCAGACTTGATTCTCCAGCCTCAGGCAGGTGTTGGACGGTCACAGGCTGGCAGACACACTGCAACGGTGGCTGCTCGAGGTAAAATTTATGAGCACCTTGCCGCGCCAAGAATGGTATGGTGGCATGGTGGCCTACATCTTCTCGAACGCGAACCCAAGGTACAGGGTCGCTGCTTGCCACATGTCTTCGTTGACGTTCAACGTGCCGTAGTCGTCCACGACGCCCATCCTTTGCAGCAGCTTGCCATACTCGCCCTGTCGCGACCCTTCGTGATAGATCTCGGCGAAGTTTTTGCGGTAGATGCATCGCAGTCCCGCTTCGTACGCCAGCTCTTCAAACACGTCAAAGTCCACCACGTATTCGGGCACGTTCTCCACCGCATCCTCGAGGAAGAACGTGTATCGGTTGCCAAATGCTGGCCACGATTCCGTCTGATCGAACATGACCTTGTAGTATCGGTTGCCAAACGAGCGATCCTCCGGATGTCTGCTGGCCGCCATGCGGTCGCGCAGCTCGCGGCTGTCGGGGATGGTGCCGATGAACGTGCCCCCCTTTCGCAGGTAGCGTGCAACGTTGTCCAGCATGATCCGCGCCTTGTCTACGCTCTCCCATGCGTAGTGCATGCAGAACTGCAGCGTCACATTGTCAAACATGGGCTCCAGCAGCTCGAGCGGGATGACGTCGGCGAGCGACTTGGAAAAGCAGTCGAATGCAAAGAAGTCGCCGGGGAATCCTCGGTTGCTCTCCTGGTGGCGCGCGATGGCCTGCTCGATCGACACGGCGGCGATGTCGGCACCCACCAGACCACTCGGGCGCACCTTCTCCCACTTTTTGAGGTCGCCTCCCTTGCCGCATCCGAGGTCCAACACGCGTCCTCCGCGTGCTCGGGCGCGGCCGTCCAGATGAGGATCGCGTCCGCGCGCAAAGGTCCCGACGAGCACCGACTTGACCCAGTTGTTGAACTTGCGCAGAGCGATGATGGGCGACTCCTCGCGACCGTGGATTCCCACCTCCCTTCGCTTGTTATAGTGGTCCGCCACCTCTTCGGCATCCTCGAGGGTCTCTCCGATGGCCCGCTTCTTGGCTTCCACCGCGGGGCGGTCTCGACTGGCTGAATCGCCCCCCTTGCCCGACGAACGCTCGAGTTTGGACATAAAGTCGCGCAAGATCCCGTCCAGCGGTTCTCGACTGTCTGTCTGCTGCTGTCGTTCCCACTCGCGACGTAGAGGGTTTCGACATTGCGCGCGCTTGCGATCAATCTCTTCGATGCCGATCGGCCTCATGACCTGCCTCGGCTGCGAGACTCGCCGTGTTGGTGCATATCGAGGGAAAGGTTCGATGGCAGCGTGCAGGTCTGTCTCGCTGTCGACGGTCTCTTGGCCCTCTGGAGCACGCGCCGATGCAGGCTTCTCCGAGGCATCGTCACGAAGCTCGGACGGCGCAGAATGGTCTTGACCCTTAGCCAGCCTCGATTCTTCATTCTCTGATGCCATGTCATGGCGAGAAGATGGCCGAGCTGACGAGGGACCGTTAGCGTCACGACTTTCTACCTTCCAGTCAGCTTCCTCTGACTGCTCGTGATCCACTTTCTTCGAAGAAGAGACTGTGCTAGGATGCGAGGTTGCATGACTGTTACCGATAGCCGCTTTGGCGTCGTGTAGGTCATCGTGGCCCGGAACCGTTGAAGTGGGCGTGCGCCCGTTGCTGTCGTACCTGTGCTCCGGCTCCCTATGGTCATACGTAGGCTCCGGCTCCCTATGGTGGCGCCCATTCGACAACGAGCGCTCCCTGTCCTCTGCGATGCTCTGCCTGCGCGAATGCGGATGTGTGGCAGCATCGTCGTTCGAATGCATAGCAGCGTCGTAAATCGGTGCAGGATGTGCTGATGGGTACGCACTTGACCGGTCGCTCCCAGCTAGTCGCTCAGCCGCAAGCGGCGTCCGTCCAGCGGCATACGAAGCTTCGTGGTGGGAATTGCGATGGTGCACCTCGTCCATACGCGCGGATTGTGTCGCATGTTCGTGCTGACGCAGATGGGGACTCGTGAGGCTGGCCGTGGCCTCACCTGGCGATGCATGATGGAGCGATGATGCTCGTGGGTCGACCATGGGGAAGTAGTTGCTCTCCGCTTGCATCTCGACCGAGTGGCGCGGATAGGGGGCGTTTGGCGTGTGCGAAGGCACGGAACGTGAGCCAGGCGTGATTGGATAGCCGCCGAGGGAGGCAACGCTTCCTGGCGTGGTAGGAATACCGTTTCCGGGTGTGGGAGGCTGATGTCGGTGGATGGCATGCCCTGGGCCTGCTAGGCTTCCTCGTCGTGGAGATGCGCTCATCAAGGGCGGAGGCATGCCGGCAGGAGAGGCTTCGTTATCGTCAGGATGCCATGCCTGCGCAGGCCCGGGCACGAGAGACGTGCGTGGATGAGGGTTATGCAGGGCGGTGGGCGATTGGGGCAAGGGCACGCGCCTGGTCTCGGGCGAGCGAGAGTAGGGGAGCTCGGGCACGGCGAAACGATGCGATGGCGATGGCTGCAGATGCGCATGTACGTTCGAGGCTGGACTCGATGAAGCGCTGGCGTGAGCGTACGAGTTGGACGCCGAACGCGGCAGGTGGCCATGGCCGACGGAGCCCGAGTGCGATGCAAAACGAGCTCTTTCGGCAGGATGGCCGAATTGCGAGGATGCGAGCCCGGGACTGGAGCCGCCTCGGTTGAGAGTGGATAAGCTCTGTGGGTGTGCACCGGGTGGATAAATACTCGATGGCGAGCCTCCTCGGTATGGTCCGGCGCTGCTAGCAAGCGACTGGTTACCAAGGGACTTGTCGCGGCCATGCGGACCCGTGGTGGAGGCTGGATAATGGGAAGATGGCGGGCCCAGGGGCGAGATCTGGCTTGCGTGAGGCGGGGCGGGATGCGAGACGTGAGAGGCTATGGAAGAGTGCGAGCTCGACCTTGGCCTATCGTGAAGTGCGCCGGCGGTGCCGTCGTTGAGCAGATGCGCCATGCTTGGGCTGCGCTCGGATCGATCCGGCTGGCGTGGGTGATGCGGGGAGATGCGCGAATGCGACGAGCTTGGGTGGTCGTGCGTCGAAGTGGCGTGGAAGCCGCCGGATGCGCTGCTGGACCTACTCATACCATGACCAGCCGAGGTGTCGTCGGCGTGACGCTGGGGCCATCTGTGTGCTTCGCGATGCCTGTCGTGCTCGGCGTCGGACATTTCGCTGACAGCGATGAGGTCGGCGATGGAAGCGCTACGGCGAGGCGGAGGCTGCGGTGGTGACTCGGCATGATGCGCTTGATGGTGGTACTGGTCATGACGCGGCGGTCCATAGTCGGCAGCGGAAGGAGGATACGGGGTGAACGAGGAGCGAGGAGACACCGTGGCGGGGCCGGAGATGATATCGTGGACGCTTGGTCGACGAAATCGGGTCTCGTCGTCAGCACATCCGTCGTAGCGGCCGAGGCTGTTGCCAGACAGACTACGCGGAGGTGCCGACGTGTCGTCGTAGTGCGAATGCGAGTGATGCGGGTAGGCCGATGCAGAGGATGACGGACGAGAGTCGTTGCCGAAGTGATGGTGAGGCGGTGGAGGCGAGGACCGATCCGACCCGCCGGCGTCGCGGACGGGATCGTATCCGGGCATCTGGACGGCTTATATCACGCCTACTCTGTCTGTCGCGCAGATTGGCGAGAGGCAGGGGAAAGGCACGGGAGGGCGACGTTCGAACGGAGGCGGAGCAGGTACCGCGTTCGAGTTCAAAACAAGATCAGGTATGCGCCATGCTGAGGGACATGGATGGCCTGCGGAGGAGACGCTGGGCGTCGGTGCGGAAGCGTGGATGCTTGCCGTAGGGTTCTTACTTAGTCGACATGGCCTGGTCGAGCCAACGTTGCTGATGCTGGGGAGGCGAGGATGTTGAAGATGGTGGTGAGCAATCGAGGTTTGGATGCAGGGCCTGGCAGACCTGCAAAAGTGCGCTCTCGACTCGACGCGCCCCTCGGAGCCGATGCGAAAAATTCACAGATTGTCGAGTCGTAGCGTCACAACAGCTTTTTGACATTTTTCCAATATCCGAGAAGAAGCCCGCAAGCCTTTTTTTTCTTTCTTCCGAGCCCAATAGACCGGAACTCGGACATGGTGCTGAGCACGGAAGAGCCGCTCCACCTTCCCCGTGCCTCTCTCAACCTTGTAACGGCACCCGGAGCACCATCTCGTCGTCGTCAAGCAAAGCGGAGCGAGGGCTACAGGTCAGCAGAGGGCGAGCCAAAACACAGTAGCCGAGCTTGAGCTGTGCAGCAAGACGGATCGATCGATACTTGCCATGTCTGCGCTGCCCTTCGCCGCAGCTCGTGGTGGCCCATCGTTGGTGGGCCGTCGCTTGCTTTCGAGCCGGGTCCCTGCAGCTCTGGCCAGGCTTCCAAGATCGCTCCTCGATCCAACAAGGTCAACCAGACTCGTCTTCGTCTCATCCACGAGCGCTACAATCGCCGTCCGCGCCCTCCACGCATCCTCTGCCTCGCTCAAAAAGCAGGAGAGACGCAAAGACGCAGATGCCAAAGAGTTCTCTCATACGCTACAATTGCCAAGCACTCCGTTCGGAATCCGCGCAAATGCTGCTCAGCGCGACCATCTCTTCTATGACAGAACGTGTGGCGAGCTCTACGCATGGCAGAGGGCCAGGCTCGACTCGACTGGCGATTTCGTCTTCCACGATGGTCCGCCATATGCCAACGGTCACCTCCACTGCGGACACGCTCTCAACAAGATCCTCAAAGACATCACAAATAGATACCAAGTGCTCCGCCGAAAGCGCGTCCACTTTATGCCAGGCTGGGACTGCCACGGCCTCCCCATCGAGGCCAAGGCGCTCGCCAACGTCAGTCCCCAAGAAAGACCAAACTGGACGCCAAAGGACATTCGCACACGCGCACGTCAGGAGGCGATCAAAGCCATCGAGACGCAGAAGCAAGAATTCCGCACATTCGGCATCATGGCCGATTGGAGCAACACCTCCACCTACAGGACGCTCGACCCCGCCTACGAAGCGCGTCAGCTCCGCGTCTTTGGCGAAATGGTGCGCAAAGGTCTCATCTATCGCCAGTATCGCCCCGTATACTGGTCACCCTCCAATCGCACAGCACTCGCAGAGTCGGAGCTCGAATACCGCGACGACCACACCAGCAAGGCCGTCTATGTCGCCTTTGATCTCATCGCCGGCCCCACGCTTCTCGAAAAGCTGGGTCCGCACGCCGATCACGCCCGTCAGCTCAAGCCGATCATTTGGACCACAACGCCATGGTCGCTCCCTTCCAACATGGCCATCAATGTCAATCCTGACCTCGAGTACAGCATCGTTCGTCGGACCGACAGTCAAGGACCCTGCTACCTCATCGGTTCCGACAGGATCGAAGCGTTGGAATCTCTTCCAGTCGACCACTCGCCCGATCATGACGGCGACTCGCAGCCTTTCGGGCCAGTGGAGGAAGTCGCTCGCATCCGAGGCACAGATCTTGCCGACAGCACCTATCGATCGCCCCTCTCTTCATCCGATTCCGCCGCTCGACCGATCCTCATGGCTGACTACGTGACGGCACTTTCGGGCACGGGCCTCGTCCATTCAGCTCCAGCCCACGGCGCAGAGGACTACCAGATCTGGAAACAACAGGGTCGACTGCAGACAGATGGCATCTTCTCCCCTGTCAATGATGAAGGCTGCTACTCTGCCGAAATCCTGCAGCTGGATGCCTCCGAGTCGTCAGAGTCGAGAGGTGACACCTCCATTGGGCGGCGGTTGATGGGCAAGGAGGTGCTCGGCGAAGGTGCTCAGGAGATCATCGGCATCCTCAAGGAACGGGATGCGCTCGTGTGTGCTCACACGCTGCGCCACAAGTACCCATGCGACTGGAGATCCAAGCAGCCCGTAATCGTGCGAGCCACGGCGCAATGGTTCGCCAATCTGGACCGCATCAAGCAGCAGGCCATCGATGCGTTGCGCGACGTCGTATTCGTCCCTGCCAACTCGCGTGCGCGACTCGAGGCCTTCATCACGGGACGCTCGGAATGGTGCATCTCACGCCAACGCGTCTGGGGTGTGCCCATCCCGGTCCTGTACGATGTCGCCACCGACGAGCCGCTGATGACGGTGGAAAACATCGAGCACATCGCGTCGGTGCTCGAAAGCAAGGGAACCGACTACTGGTGGCAGGCGGATGCCCAGGAATTCGTTGCTCCTCAGTATCGCGACGAAAAGCGATCCTGGCGCAAGGGCGAGGACACGGTGGATGTTTGGTTCGACAGCGGCACATCATGGGCCACCTTGAAGGATGAGCTCGCGCTGCAATCCCTGGAAAAGAGCTCATCGGGCCCATCCAGCATCGCCGACGTCTACCTGGAAGGCTCAGACCAGCATCGTGGCTGGTTTCAGTCGTCGCTCATCACAGCCGTTGCCACGACGCCCGAGGGACAAACGCCCGTTGCGCCGTACAAGACGGTGGTCACGCACGGATACGTGCTGGACAACGAGAGCCGCAAGATGAGCAAGAGTCTCGGCAACGTCGTCTCGCCCTTGACCATCATCAAAGGCGGCAAGGGCGCCAGTCAGCCGGCCTACGGCATTGATGTGCTGCGACTGTGGGTGGCGCGAAGCGACTATACCACGGATCCACCCATCGGCGACACGATCATCGCAAAGACGGCCGAGACGCTGCGGAAGCTACGAAACACGTCGCGATTCATGCTGGCGAATCTGCCATCGGGGCAGACGGTTGCCCCGCTGGAGAGATCGCAGATGAGACTGGTAAGAATGCGCATGCTAGCGGCGAACACCCAATCTTTCACACAGTCCTGCTGACCTCTGATATTCATGCTTGATCCTTGAACAGCTCGACCGGTTCGTGATGCACGAACTGTACTCGCTGGAGCGAGCGTGCGCTGCAGCGTACGAAGCGTATGACTTTGCGCAGGTGGTGAGGCGGCTCACGGAATTCGCCAATGCGATCTTGTCGAACCTGTATCTGGATGTGGGCAAGGACTGCCTGTATCTGGATGCGGTGGACGACCCACGCCGTCAGACCATGGTGAGCGTGATTGACGCCATTCTGCGAACCATGACGGGGATCATGGCTCCGATCACGCCGTTCCTGAGCGAAGAAATCCATCACTTCCGCAACGGTGCAAGCAGCGATCCTGTGAAGGACAGCAAGGAGGCTCCCTCGGTCTTTGCAGCCGGTTGGCCGACGCTGGTAAGTGCTAAAAAGCTTTGGAATGCACGTGCTTTCATCGAGAACGCAAACTCACCCTCGTCTGGGACCTCTTTCGGCCCGCTCTGATTGACAGGACGCTCAATGGAACGACACGACTACGGCCGGCCATTGCCATGAGCTGCTGAAGCTGCGCGATACCAGCCTGGTCATGATCGAAGAGGCGCGACAAAGTGCGGGCATCAAGACCTCGTTTGAAGTCGAGATCGATCTGATCGTTACCGAGGATCAGTCGCAGGTCTCGACGATCTTGCAAGCTCACGGTGAGATGCTGCGTTGCCACCTATTTATGCCGTTACGAAAAAGTACTGATACCATCGCCTCCTGCACCTTTGCCATCCTGTCAGAGTCGGAACTCACCGAGCTTTTCAATGTGGCCCGAGTGAACCTGCTGCGCCAAGGTTGTGCCGGAGAGGCCGACGCTGAGGCAGCCCTTCTTTCACGCACTCTGGACTCGGGCGTATCGATGCGACTGTGCCGCTCGTCGCGCCACCGATGTCCGCGCTGTCGGACCATGCGCAGGGGAGCCGAGAGCGAGCGTCTCTGCGGTCGTTGCCAGGCGGTTGTTGATACGCTCTCAATCTGAATCACCCCGTGTATGGATGCCGTGCTCTCGTGTCCAAGTGATGTTCTGGCGCCATCATCGAGTTCGACCATTCCAACCTGTTCACCGGGCCGGTATGGAAAGGGCTCGAGTACATGACAGGACCAAGCTCGCTCGCCCAGATCTGCGCCGAGCATGCCGACCGAGCCCAGGATCCCCGCGATCGACCTCAGGCAGGTGCTTCACTACCTCCATCTCTTCTGTACAGAGCAACCGGATCTGAATTGGACCGAAGAGACATCTACGAGACCGCCATGGAATCCTCGGCTCGACAGAGGCGTCGATGGCTTCCGCATTGATACTGCCGTTCTGTAGTACACGCCGATGGACTTGCCGGACGGCCCCGTCGCCGACGTGGGGGCGGGCCGAACCTCAGTATTCTCCCTCTGATTCGACTGCCATTCCACAGAGGTTTACTGTTCCTTAGCCGCGCTGTAATTTCCTGCCTTGTCCCCTTCGAGTCATGAACAGCGCGGTTCCCTCTCTCTAGCGAGCGACCTTGCGAGGCTGCTTGATCAATTGCGTAGAACACGCCCGACAATGCCGAGATGGCGTGGGATTCGCTTATGCGCGCTCGGCATCAACCGTCGGGCTAGGGTCCTTTCCCGCCGGATTTGATTTGGATCGTACGCGGATGCCTGGCAGCACTCTCCACATCTCGTGCTCGAATGTAGCCCCTTCCCCGCCCCTGCCTTTTGCCCTAGCGCGGCCCGCCGGCTTCCGCTTCGGACGATCTCGTTGGTCTTCACGGAAGCCGAGCTAATTGCTAGTGGGAGAGGAGGTAGCGATATATACGCCACAAATGCTGTCGAATGCGATGGAATGCCTGCACTCACTCTGTCATTCGCAGCATGAGCTCCTCGGCTGTTCTGACCGGGATCGACAGTACTTGGTGAGCTTAGAGATCGGGCAGCACTGTACAATTGCCACGGTTGCGGCAGCGTCGATGCTCTACGTTAGTGTGACCGGCAATCTCTCTACAGCCTTGCTTTCCCCCTACCACCACTCCTCGTTGATCCTGCCGGGCCATCCGTCCAACTACCACGGCATACAAGCACCCATCCACGGTGCATCAAGCCCTAGCCTGGTCACTGGTCTCGCTATTCCAGGTTTCCGGACGAAGGCGAGCCGCAAATTGGATCGTGTCATGCGCAGCGTCCCAGTTGCGTCTTTCGGCACCCCGGCCTTGTCCCTACACAGTCATTGCGAACGGCCGCAGAGAATAATCTTTGCACGGACACGGTCCGAAAACGACATACGGCGTGAGAGCTCCTCGGTCAGCTTCGAGATACTCAGCTTGGAGCCTCGATACCGTCGACGACAGATCGCCGCAGGAAGACCGTCTCTCTCAGCATTTTCCGCGCATCCTAGATCAGAGTGACTTTCGCTGAAGCTTCGAGCAACCTAGACAGTCACGTTCGGAAACCTCAGAGGGCCTCAGAGGGCAAAGTGGCAGCTACGCAAGCATAAATACTGCACACCATGGCGTCACAACGCCCCGCTCGTGCTACTCACAGCTCAACTACAACGATCCGGGGAGAGTCGAATCCCTACCTGCCTCTTGCGACCAACGAAGACGTCACAAGCAACGGAATTCGACTCATGAACGAGGTCCCTAACCCACTTGACTGCACGCCAAGCAAGTCTTTCCTCGAACGTGTCGAACACAGTCAGGTAGCGACCCGAGTTTTTTGGTTCTTTGTTGGCCTTTGGAGCGGCGCAATTGTTACTTGCGTCGTAATTGTTCCGATCCTTCGAGCGTGAAGCATCTCCTTCTCGTCGCCAGCTTCTTGGCAGCTATCAGTGGAGCTTTCGCTCTGTGGGCAGCCTCGCTGCTATGGTTCAGCTTCGGCAACATCACTGGAGGTATCATCTCGATCGTGGCCAATTGTCCGTCGGGCAAAGCCTGCGCGGTCGGTGCAATTCAATTCACCATGGGCGTCATCGGAGCTATCGCTGGTGTCGTTGGAGTCACCTATCATCCTTTCAAGCGCGATTCCTCCGGTACTGCTGTGTACCACCTCTATGAAGATTCCAGGTGGTCTGCCCGCCGCCTCAAGCGAAACGAAGACCTCGTTGCGACACTGCGCCAACACGATGCTGCCGATCCTGCAAGGATTGTATTTCACCGTCGAGATGGAAGCAGCACGCACGGTTAGTATCATTTCAACCCCGAGACTCGCAGGCACCACGCCATCGGGGATTTCGGGCTTTCGCCGGCTATTGCTGAGCGCGAAGTTGTTGGCGGAAACACTGGGTACGCCGCCGCCATTCACGACGATGACACGGGCACCTACGCAAACGTGGCTCACTCGAAGGGCGACACCAACGAATGGGCCTCACTGGCTTTCGACCAACTACAGCAGGCCGGCGCCGACTCCCTTTGCATGGGCATGATCGATCCTGACAACGGCGAGGACGTCGCGGTGGTTCGGCTGCAGCCTGCAACCAACGGCGATTATGGAGGACTCGACACTGACGCGTTCAACGGGCACGGGTTCCGAAAGAGAGACTCCCAGAGGTCGACGGGGATCATCTGCCAAGAAGTATGCACCGTAGTCTCTGGACCGAAAGCTGCTTGCCTCAATGCGGAAGGCGGCTGCTCTTACGTGAATGGAGGTTGCAACCCCAATCTTGACCAACCAGCGCGAGCTTGCGATGGCGTCATCTGCGGTGAAGAGCGTCAATGCGATTGATCACCATCGATAGTCTGCAGATTCAAACCTGCCTCGGTCGCTCGGACTCTGCCGACCAGATGCAACTCTGCTCGCAGCGAGCCTCGCTCTCCCGATCCCGGAGCGCAATCTTACGGACTTAGGCGGCCGGCTGGAGTTGTGTACCGTAGGTCTGATCACCCTAGACGGACCCGTCTCTGGAGATAAGCTTCTAGCAAGAAGGTTCTCTGCACGGTTGAAGACCGCGCACACGGAGATGCACTCCATGGCTGAAGAAGGCTTTGCTTTGATCTTAACTTACATCCGTGGCACACTGGCAAGCTGACGACCGGTACGGGCGCGGCGGCAGTCCGTCTTCTTTCGAGCCGAGAGCTCGCACCGGAACGGGCGAGACACGATGACACTGGCGTGACTGGTGACATTGTCCAGGTGAAGCGCAGACACGCCTACGCCACTTGGCATGACTTTACTACAAACGCTGCAGCAGTCAGAGCCGATAGGGTACAAGTGTCAATTCCATCCTTTGTGACTTGGTGAAGCGGAGGCAGGCTTAGTTGAAAGATGCGCCTGGCACGGAGAGATCGAGCTCGTCGTTGAGGAATGAGCGTGCCCAAGCGAAGAGCTCGGGGTCGTTGGCGAGGAAGCTCCACTGCGGATGACCTGGCTCGACACCTGGAGCGGTTGCATACTGGAAAGGGTCAACTGCTACTGCGCCTGCGCCGCTTGATGGCGTCGGCACGCCAGGCGGGAGTGCAAAGTGCGAGGAGGGTGTTGTTGGGCCCGGCACGACGGGTGGGACGCCTTGTGCATGCGGGCTCGCCGAGATTCGAGGGAAGAGTCCGGCGTCGGAGCCTGGCGTCGCCGTATAGATGGTGCGTGGCGAGCTGAGGGGATGCGAAATGCCTGAATGGGCCCGCTGAAGTGAGGGTGCATGTGCCGCGCGATTGGTAGGCTCACCAGGCGACATGCCGGGAGAGAGGCGGTATCGGTGTGGCAGACGGGCGGTGCTGTCGTCGTTTGCCTGGCCGGCCTCTGCTTCGCATCGCCGACCCGAGTGGCCATAAGCCTCGTTGTTGCGATTTGTCATCTGAGTCGCGTTGTTGCTGGCTGTGCTTTGGCGCTGCGGAGCGCTGTTGCTCTCCATGTCGAGGAGGCGATCGATGTACCTCGCATAGGAGAGACTCGAGCCATTCTGATGCGGCGTCCAGTTGCCTCCTTTGCGTAGGTATTCGGAAACGCGGGTCACGAGCTGGATGATCTTGGACGAATTGATGAAGGTGTACGTCGCAGCCAGTTTGGTCAGCTTGAGCGCAATCACAACGGCGTAGGTAGCGGTGACGCAGATGGAGTTGTAAGAGTGCGCGAGACGCTGCGGTGATGTGCGATCGATAAAGTCTTCGAGATAGCGGATGGAGACCGAGTGCAGATCGGAGACGATGCGCGTGGCCATCGAAGGAGGCAGGGTCGGCCATTGCAAAGGGAGCGAGAGGAGCTGCATGCGTGCATAGCAGATGTAAAGAGAGCCCAGCTCGAATCGGAGCGGACGCGGATGGCTGGCCGAGCGTGAGGGGTTGACCACCCAACGTTCTTCCCACGACGAGAGGTCGCGATGGCATCGATCAAGGTAGTGTCGAATCCACGACGAGTCGGCCTCGTTTGAGCCTGGTGTGCTGCTTCCCGAGCCGGGGGCGGCGGTGCACCCGTTGGACGCAGGGCCGGATCGGTTGCTTAGCATTCGGAAGAGCTCCTTGTTCTGAGCAAGTTGAGAGCGGAGCTCGATGAGCGCGACAAAGACGACGTCGGTGTGAAGTGCTTCTGGATGGAGGTGCCAGCCGCGCGACGACTCGACGATGGGATCCTTGGACAGAAGCGAGACGCGGCCGGTGTATTGGGAGGACGAGGCTTCATGCAGCCAGATGTGCATCCATGCCCTCTCGCGGTTGCGCTGATGCCAGGTCTCGTGTTGCTTGGCAGCGTCGGTCTCGGATGCAGAGCCAGCCGAGCCCGAGGATGGGGTGGGAGCCGACGAAGCTTGGTTGGAGGTTTGGTGTTGCTGCGATGTCGAGAGCGCCCGGGAGTGCATGTCGAGGTCGGTCGCGACGCGGATGGCGTGTCCGAGCAAGGTCCAGGAGCGATCTTCGGACGGATTCTGGGCGGGGCGGAGGTAGGCAGCAAGCATGAGGAAGCCCTGGACGATCTCGACGGAGCGCAGATTCTGGCAATAGATGGCTGGGAGGAGCACGTTGTCGATGTGGAGCTTGAGGTCGTGCATGATGCGCGGTGCGTCAGGAAAGGCGCTGACGGTGGAAGCGAGCCAGCACATGGTGGTGAAGAGGAGGCAGGAGTGCGAGCGGATGTAGTCGTAGGTGTGGATGCGAGGATCAAAGAAGGAGAGCAGGGCCTCGAGCTTGACCATGAAGGTATTGAAGAGCGTCTGGCTGGTCTCGAGGTCCATGATGCCCGCGGCCACGGGGTCCCACTCGTCGCGCACATCGGGACGCACGATGTGCAGGTTGGAGAGGAGCTGTGCCGATTTGCCGTACGATGCATTGCTGAAGAGGGTCGTGGGTGATTCTTGGGGGAGGATGGGTCTTTCTGGGGGCAGCGGCTCGGAGACATCCATGGAAGCCGGGTCGGAGCTGGACTTGTCTTCGGCAAGTGCGCCGAGGTTGGCCTGCTGCTGGAAGCGGGCGAGTTTCGCTTTGGCCTTTTTGAGACGCTGGTATTCGGGACGGATGCAGGTGAGACCGTGGTCGAGGCATCGCTTGCATTGTTCCGGATGGTCAGAGATGCACTTGACCTTGCTGTTGCGGCACGCGACGCATGCGAGGAGCTTGGATGGATAGGGTGTCCCGGCTGCGTGGGCGGACGTGCTCGCGGTTACGTCCGAGCCGTTGAGGCCACTCGACGAAGAGGGCGAGTGCTTGATCTTGGGCGCTTTCATTGTTTCCGAGACGGCGCTGCGCAGCTGGAGAGTCGAGCGTCGAAGGTGAAGCCTGGATGACGGTGCAACGCGGTGCAACGCGGTGCAACGCGGTGCAATGCTGTGCGGTGCAGTGCAAGAAGCGGGCCGAAGCTTGGCTGCCGATGCGCAAGACTTTGAAGATGAAGTTGGGTATCGAGCGACGAGCGGGCGGAGGTTGGCGAGAACACAAGGTGATCGGATGAGGCGCTACCGTCGTGAAAGCGTGGATGGGAACATGCCGGTGACCTAGAGATGCGCACTGCTGCCGGAATCAGAGGATGCTGGTGAAGCGTCACCAGGATGTGTGTGGCAAGACGCAAAGAAGGAGGAAGCCGTCGTAGGCGCAGACATCAGCCGCGCTCGGCTCAAGTTCGGAGGAGCGCGTCCGAAAGGGTGGAGGCAGCTCAAAAAGCTCAACGCGCCGGCCGAAGCTCCCACGTTGTGCCGCCGCGCTCGGCCCCGCGCACATGCGTTTCCCCGGACTTTCTTTCTCGCCAGGCTGACTTACCGGGATCCAACGAGGTCCGAAGACTTCTTTTTCGCACCGACAAAACGCGGACGCGTGAACTTTAATGCCTGTCAAAAAATCAAACACAAAAATTGGACCGGATTCAGAATCTTGAAGGATGAAACTTTAGACTTAGATCATTAGTCTGTTAGAGTACGCCTAGCCCTAGCCCTAGGCGGCGGCGCATCGCTCGGTGGCGACGGGCGATTCCTTCCTGCCAAACGGTGGGCGGCTCCAGCTGTCCGTCGGTCCAAAGGACAGGCAAATTTACACTGCTCCAGTGCCGCAACGGACAATGTCAATTTTTGGGTGGAGGGACGGGCGATGGGCAAGGGACGCGTCAAAATTGCAAGGAAATTGGCTGGGCAACGGACAAAGTGGAGGACAGGTCCAGTGCCCGACGGACAAATCCAACTTTGACACTGGTGCTGTGCCCAAGGTACACACAGCTTCCCGTCAGTCCGTTGGTCCGTCAGTCTGTCGGTCTGTCAGTCTGTCGGTCCGTCAGTCTGTCGGTCCGTCAGTCTGTCAGTCCATCAGTCTGTCGGTCCGTCAGTCTGTCGGTCTGTCACTTACCCATCAGTCACTTGCCAGGCGGTCCACAATTTTCACCGCCTGTCAGACCACCTTCCCGTCCACAATTTTGTCAGTGCGTCAGCTTCTCACTGCGTCAACTTTTCTGCCCATTGGCTAGCTCCCCTTCTTTTCAACCGCGCCGGACTGAATCCCTTTCAACTGCGCCGGACTGAATCCCTTTGTCTGCCATCGCACAATGCTTTGCCAACACCATCTCCCTTTGTCTCTGAGTAGCGCGCGGA